>NW_027488366.1:12424242-12727272 GCF_051014445.1 Colletes latitarsis
TAATTCATGATAGGTCTAGGTTAGGTCTGGGATTTGCTCTCATCAGGCTCACTCTTTCGCATTTTTCTCATACTTGATGGCTAGATCCTGGACTTTTTCTTGATTGCACCACGTAGTAATGTGGTACCACTCTGAAACAGCCAATTAAACCTGGTTTTCATCAATATTTTAGAGCACAACGCATGTTAGGTCTGGGATAGGCCTGGGATTTGCCCTCATCAGGGTCATGCTTTCGCAGTTTTAACATACATGTTGACCTGATCGAGGGTTTTTTCTGCTTTGCATCACGTAGTAAAGTGGTACCACACTGAAGCAGTCCATAAAACCTGGTTTGGATCAATATTTTAGAGGATAACGCATGTTAGGTTTGGGTTAGGTCTAGGATTTGCCCTCATCAGGCTCATACTTTCGCATATTTCTCATACTTCATGGCTAGATCCTGGGCTGTTTCTGGATTGTATCACGTAGTAATGCGGTACCACGCTGAAACAGTCAATTAAACCTGGTTTCGATCAATATTTTAGAGGATAACGCAAGTTAGATCTGGGATAGGTCTGGGATTCGCCCTCATCAGGCTCATACTTTCGCGTTTTTCACGTACTTGTTGAACTGATCCTGGGTTTTTTCTGGTTTGGATCACGTAGCAATGTGGTACCACACTGAGACAGTCGATTAAACCTGGTTTCGATCAATATTTTAGAGGATAACGCAAGTTTGGTCAGGGATAGGTCTGGGATTTTCACTCATCAGACTCATACTTTCGCGTTCTTCACATACTTGTTGAACGGGTCCTGGGTTTTTTTGGTTTGGATCACGTAGTAATGTGGGACCACACTGAAACAGTCAATTAAACCTGGTCATGATAAATATTTTAGAGGATAGCGCATGTTAGGTCTGGGTTAGGTCTAGGCTTTGCCCTCGTCAGGCTCATACTTTCGCGTTTTTCACGTACTTGTTGAACTGATCGTGGGTTTTTTCTCGTTTGCATCACGTAGTAAAGTGGTACCACACTGAAGCAGTCCATTAAACCTGGTTTGGATCAATATTTTAGAGGATGACGCATGTTAGGTTTGGGTTAGGTCTAGGATTGTCCCTCATCAGGCTCATACTTTCGCATATTTCTCATACTTCATGGCTAGATCCTGGGCTGTTTCTGGATTGTATCACGTAGTAATGCGGTACCACACTGAGGCAGTCCATTAAACCTGGTTTCGATCAATATTTTAGAGGATAACGCAAGTTAGGTCTGGGATAGGTCTGGGATTTGCCCTCATCAGGCTCATACTTTCGCATATTTCTCATACTTCATGGCTAGATCCTGGGCTGTTTCTGGATTGTATCACGTAGTAATGCGGTACCACGCTGAAACAGTCAATTAAACCTGGTTTCGATCAATATTTTAGAGGATAACGCAAGTTAGATCTGGGATAGGTCTGGGATTCGCCCTCATCAGGCTCATACTTTCGCGTTTTTCACGTACTTGTTGAACTGATCCTGGGTTTTTTCTGGTTTGGATCACGTAGTAATGTGGGACCACACTGAAACAATCAATTAAACCTGGTCATGATAAATATTTTAGAGAATAATTCATGTTAGGTCTAGGTTAGGTCTGGGATTTGCTGTCATCAGGCTCATTCTTTCGCATATATCTCATACTTGATGGCTAGATCCTGGGCTTTCTCTGGATTGCATCACGTAGTAATGAAGTACAACACTGAAACAGTCAATTAAACCTGGTTTCCATCAATATTTTAGAGGACAACGCATGTCAGGTCTAGGTTAGGCCTGGGATTTGCTCTCATCAGGGACATACTTTCGAAGTTTTAACATACATATTGGTCTGATCGAGGGTTTTTTCCGCTTTGGATCACGTAGTAAAGTGGTACCACACTGAAACAGTCCATGAAACCTGGTGTTGATAAATATTTTAGAGGATAACGCATGTTAGGTCTGGGTTAGGTCTAGGATTTGCCCTCATAAGGCTCATACTTTCGCATATTTCTCATACTTCATGGCTAGATCCTGGGCTGTTTCTGGATTGTATCACGTAGTAATGTGGTACCACGCTGAAACAGTCAATTAAACCTGGTTTCGATCAATATTTTAGAGGATAACGCAAGATAGGTGTGGCATAGGTCTGGGATTCGCCCTCATCAGGCTCATAATTTCGCATTCTTCACATACTTGTTGAACGGATCCAGGGTTTTTTCTGGTTTGGATCACGTAGTAATGTGGGACCACACTGAAACAGTCAATTAAACCTGGTTTCGATCAATATATTAGAGAATAATTCATGGTAGGTCTAGGTTAGGTCTGGGATTTGCTCACATCAGGCTCATACTTTCGCGTTTTTCACGTACTAGTTGAACTGATCCTGGGTTTTTTCTGGTTTGCATCACGTAGTAAAGTGGCACCACACTGAAGCAGTCTATTAAACCTGGTTTGGATCAATATTTTAGAGGATAACGCATGTTAGGTTTGGGTTAGGACTAGGATTTTCCCTCATCAGGCTCATACTTTCGCATATTTCTCATACTTGATGGATAGATCCTGGGCTTTTTCTGGATTGCATCACGTAGTAATGAAGTACAACACTGAACCAGTCAATTAAATCTGGTTTGCATCAATGTTTCAGAGGACAACGCATGTTAGGTCTGGGATAGGTCTGGGATTTGCCCTCATCAGGCTCATACTTTCGCGTTTTTCACATACTTGTTGAACAGATCCTGGGTTTTTTCTGGTTTGCGTCACGTAGAAATGTGGTACCACACTGAAACAGTCCATTAAACCTGGTTTGGATCAATATTTTAGAGGATAACGCATGTTAGGTCTAGGTAAGGCCGGGGATTTTCACTCATCAGACTCATACTTTCACATTCTTCACATACTTGTTGAACTGATCCTGGGTTTTTTCTGGTTTGTATCACGTAGCAATGTGGTACCACACTGAGACAGTCGATTAAACCTGGTCTTGATAAATATTTTAGAGAATAATTCATGATAGGTCTAGGTTAGGTCTGGGATTTGCTCTCATCAGGCTCACTCTTTCGCATTTTTCTCATACTTGATGGCTAGATCCTGGACTTTTTCTTGATTGCACCACGTAGTAATGTGGTACCACTCTGAAACAGCCAATTAAACCTGGTTTCCATCAATATTTTAGAGCACAACGCATGTTAGGTCTGGGATAGGCCTGGGATTTGCCCTCATCAGGGTCATGCTTTCGCAGTTTTAACATACATGTTGACCTGATCGAGGGTTTTTTCTGCTTTGCATCACGTAGTAAAGTGGTACCACACTGAAGCAGTCCATAAAACCTGGTTTGGATCAATATTTTAGAGGATAACGCATGTTAGGTTTGGGTTAGGTCTAGGATTTGCCCTCATCAGGCTCATACTTTCGCATATTTCTCATACTTCATGGCTAGATCCTGGGCTGTTTCTGGATTGTATCACGTAGTAATGCGGTACCACGCTGAAACAGTCAATTAAACCTGGTTTCGATCAATATTTTAGAGGATAACGCAAGTTAGATCTGGGATAGGTCTGGGATTCGCCCTCATCAGGCTCATACTTTCGCGTTTTTCACGTACTTGTTGAACTGATCCTGGGTTTTTTCTGGTTTGGATCACGTAGCAATGTGGTACCACACTGAGACAGTCGATTAAACCTGGTTTCGATCAATATTTTAGAGGATAACGCAAGTTTGGTCAGGGATAGGTCTGGGATTTGCCCTCATCAGGCTCATACTTTCGCGTTTATCACATACTTGTTGAACAGATCCTGGGTTTTTTCTGGTTTGGGTCACGTAGTAATGTGGTACCACACTGAAACAGTCGATTAAACCAGGTTTCGATCAATAATTTTGAGGATAACGCGTGTTAGGTCTAGGTTAGGCCTGGGATTTTCACTCATCAGACTCATACTTTCGCGTTCTTCACATACTTGTTGAACGGGTCCTGGGTTTTTTGGTTTGGATCACGTAGTAATGTGGGACCACACTGAAACAGTCAATTAAACCTGGTCATGATAAATACTTTAGAGGATAGCGCATGTTAGGTCTGGGTTAGGTCTAGGCTTTGCCCTCGTCAGGCTCATACTTTCGCATGTTTCTCATACTTCATGGCTAGATCCTGGGCTATTTCTGGATTGGACACGTAGTAATGTGGTACCACACTGAAACAGTCAATTAAACCTGGTTTCGATCAATATTTTAGAGGATAACGCAAGTTAGGTCTGGGATAGGTCTGGGATTTGCCCTCATCAGGCTCAATCTTTCGCGTTTTTCACTTACTTGTTGAACTGATCCTGGGTTTTTTCTCGTTTGCATCACGTAGTAAAGTGGTACCACACTGAAGCAGTCCATTAAACCTTGTTTGGATCAATATTTTAGAGGATAACGCATGTTAGGTTTGTGTTAGGTCTAGGATTTTCCCTCATCAGGCTCATACTTTCGCATATTTCTCATACTTCATGGCCAGATCCTGGGCTGTTTCTGGATTGTATCACGTAGTAATGTGGTACCACGCTGAAACAGTCAATTAAACCTGGTTTCGATCAATATTTTAGAGGATAACGCAAGTTAGATCTGGGATAGGTCTGGGATTCGCCCTCATCAGGCTCATACTTTCGCGTTTTTCACGTACTTGTTGAACTGATCCTGGGTTTTTTCTGGTTTGGATCACGTAGCAATGTGGTACCACACTGAGACAGTCGATTAAACCTGGTTTCGATCAATATTTTAGAGGATAACGCAAGTTTGGTCAGGGATAGGTCTGGGATTTGCCCTCATCAGGCTCATACTTTCGCGTTTATCACATACTTGTTGAACAGATCCTGGGTTTTTTCTGGCTTGTGTCATGTAGTAATGTGGTACCACACTGAAACAGTCCATTAAACCTGGTTTGGATCAATATTTTAGAGGATAACGCATGTTAGGTCTAGGTAAGGCCTGGGATTTTCACTCATCAGACTCATACTTTCACATTCTTCACATACTTGTTGAACTGATCCTGGGTTTTTTCTGGTTTGTATCACGTAGCAATGTGGTACCACACTGAGACAGTCGATTAAACCTGGTCTTGATAAATATTTTAGAGAATAATTCATGATAGGTCTAGGTTAGGTCTGGGATTTGCTCTCATCAGGCTCATTCTTTCGCATTTTTCTCATACTTGATGGCTAGATCCTGGACTTTTTCTGGATTGCACCACGTAGTAATGTGGTACCACACTGAAACAGGCAATTAAACCTGGTTTCCATCAATATTTTAGAGCACAACGCATGTTAGGTCTGGGATAGGTCTGGGATTCGCCCACATCAGGCTCATACTTTCGCGTTTTTCACGTACTTGTTGAACTGATCCTGGGTTTTTTCTGCTTTGCATCACGTAGTAAAGTGGTACCACACTGAGGCAGTCCATTAAACCTGGTTTGGATCAATATTTTAGAGGATAACGCATGTTAGGTTTGGGTTAGGTCTAGGATTTTCCCTCATCAGGCTCATACTTTCGCATATTTCTCATACTTCATGGCTAGATCCTGGGCTGTTTCTGGATTGTATCACGTAGTAATGCGGTACCACGCTGAAACAGTCAATTAAACCTGGTTTCGATCAATATTTTAGAGGATAACGCAAGTTAGATCTGGGATAGGTCTGGGATTCGCCCTCATCAGGCTCATACTTTCGCGTTTTTCACATACTTGTTGAACAGATCCTGGGTTTTTTCTGGTTTGGGTCACGTAATAATGTGGTACCACACTGAAACAGTCGATTAAACCAGGTTTCGATCAATAATTTTGAGGATAACGCATGTTAGGTCTAGGTTAGGCCTGGGATTTTCACTCATCAGACTCATACTTTCGCGTTCTTCACATACTTGTTGAACGGGTCCTGGG
Organism: Colletes latitarsis; assembly: GCF_051014445.1. NCBI lineage: Eukaryota > Metazoa > Arthropoda > Insecta > Hymenoptera > Colletidae > Colletes > Colletes latitarsis. Next base: position 12,430,139 of record NW_027488366.1, read on the forward strand.
TTTTTTTGGTTTGGATCACGTAGTAATGTGGGACCACACTGAAACAGTCAATTAAACCTGGTCATGATAAATATTTTAGAGGATAGCGCATGTTAGGTCTGGGTTAGGTCTAGGCTTTGCCCTCGTCAGGCTCATACTTTCGCGTTTTTCACGTACTTGTTGAACTGATCGTGGGTTTTTTCTCGTTTGCATCACGTAGTAAAGTGGTACCACACTGAAGCAGTCCATTAAACCTGGTTTGGATCAATATTTTAGAGGATGACGCATGTTAGGTTTGGGTTAGGTCTAGGATTGTCCCTCATCAGGCTCATACTTTCGCATATTTCTCATACTTCATGGCTAGATCCTGGGCTGTTTCTGGATTGTATCACGTAGTAATGCGGTACCACACTGAGGCAGTCCATTAAACCTGGTTTCGATCAATATTTTAGAGGATAACGCAAGTTAGGTCTGGGATAGGTCTGGGATTTGCCCTCATCAGGCTCATACTTTCGCATATTTCTCATACTTCATGGCTAGATCCTGGGCTGTTTCTGGATTGTATCACGTAGTAATGCGGTACCACGCTGAAACAGTCAATTAAACCTGGTTTCGATCAATATTTTAGAGGATAACGCAAGTTAGATCTGGGATAGGTCTGGGATTCGCCCTCATCAGGCTCATACTTTCGCGTTTTTCACGTACTTGTTGAACTGATCCTGGGTTTTTTCTGGTTTGGATCACGTAGCAATGTGGTACCACACTGAGACAGTCGATTAAACCTGGTTTCGATCAATATTTTAGAGGATAACGCAAGTTTGGTCAGGGATAGGTCTGGGATTTGCCCTCATCAGGCTCATACTTTCGCGTTTTTCACATACTTGTTGAACAGATCCTGGGTTTTTTCTGGTTTGGGTCACGTAATAATGTGGTACCACACTGAAACAGTCGATTAAACCAGGTTTCGATCAATAATTTTGAGGATAACGCATGTTAGGTCTAGGTTAGGCCTGGGATTTTCACTCATCAGACTCATACTTTCGCGTTCTTCACATACTTGTTGAACGGGTCCTGGGTTTTTTTGGTTTGGATCACGTAGTAATGTGGGACCACACTGAAACAGTCAATTAAACCTGGTCATGATAAATATTTTAGAGGATAGCGCATGTTAGGTCTGGGTTAGGTCTAGGATTGTCCCTCATCAGGCTCATACTTTCGCATATTTCTCATACTTCATGGCTAGATCCTGGGCTGTTTCTGGATTGTATCACGTAGTAATGCGGTACCACACTGAAACAGTCAATAAAACCTGGTTTCGATCAATATTTTAGAGGATAACGCAAGTTAGGTCTGGGATAGGCCTGGGATTTTCACTCATCAGACTCATACTTTCGCGTTCTTCACATACTTGTTGAACGGATCCTGGGTTTTTTCTGGCTTGGATCACGTAGTAATGTGGGACCACACTGAAACAGTCAATTAAACCTGGTCATGATAAATATTTTAGAGGATAACGCATGTTAGGTCTGTGTTAGGTCGAGGCTTTGCCCTCGTCAGGCTCATACTTTCGCATGTTTCTCATACTTCATGGCTAGATCCTGGGCTATTTCTGGATTGGACACGTAGTAATGTGGTACCACACTGAAACAGTCAATTAAACCTGGTTTCGATCAATATTTTAGAGGATAACGCATGTTAGGACTGGGATGGGTCTGGGATTTGCCCTCATCGGACTCATACCTTCGCACACTTCACATACTCGTTGAACAGATCCGGGGTTATTTTCTGGTTTGGATCACATAGTAATGTGGTACCACACTGAAACAGTCGATTAAACCAGGTTTCGATGAATATTTTTGAGGATAACGCATGTTAGGTCTAGGTTAGGTCTGGGATTTTCACTCATCAGACTCATTCATTCGCATTCTTCACATACTTGTTGAACGGATCCTGGGTTTTTTCTGGTTTGGATCACGTAGCAATGTGGTACCACACTGAAACAGTCAAGTAAACCTGGTTTCGATCAATATTTTAGAGAATAATTCATGTTAGGTCTAGGTTAGGTCTGGGCTTTGCTCTTATCAGGCTCATTCTTTCGCATATTTCTCATACTTGATGGCTAGATCCTGCGCTTTTTCTGGATTGCATCACGTTGTAATGAAGTACAACACTGAAACAGTCGATTAAACCTGGTTTCCATCAATATCTTAGAGGACAACGCAAGTTAGGTCTTGGATAGTTCTGGGATTTGCCCTCATCAGGCTCATACTTTCGCGTTTTTCACGTACTTGTTGAACTGATCCTGGGTTTTTTCTGGTTTCGATCACGTAGTAATGTGGGACCACACTGAAACAGTCAATTAAACCTGGTCATGATAAATATTTTAGAGGATAACGCATGTTAGGTCTGGGTTAGGTCTAGGCTTTGCCCTCGTCAGGCTCATACTTTCGCATGTTTCTCATACTTCATGGCTAGATCCTGGGCTATTTCTGGATTGGACACGTAGTAATGTGGTAACACACTGAAACAGTCAATTAAACCTGGTTTCGATCAATATTTTAGAGGATAACGCAAGTTAGGTCTGGGATAGGTCTGGGATTTGCCCTCATCAGGCTCATACTTTCGCATATTTCTCATACTTCATGGCTAGACCCTGGGCTGTTTCTGGATTGTATCACGTAGTAATGTGGTACCACGCTGAAACTGTCAATTAAACCTGATTTCGATCAATATTTTTTAGGATAACGCATGTTAGGTCTAGGTTAGGCCGGGGATTTTCACTCATCAGACTCATACTTTCGCAATCTTCACATACTTGTTGAACGGATCCTGGGTTTTTACTGGTTTGGATCACGTAGTAATGTGGTACCACACTGAAACATTCAATTAAACCTGGTCTTGATAAATATTTTAGAGGATAACGCATGTTAGGTCTGGGATAGTTCTGGGATTTGCCCTCATCAGGGTCATTCTTTCGCATTATTCTCATACTTGACGGCTAGATCCTGGACTTTTTCTGGATTGCACCACGTAGTAATGTGGTACCACACTGAAACAGTCAATTAAACCTGGTTTCCATCAATATTTTAGAGCACAACGCAAGTTAGGTCTGGGATAGGTCTGGGATTCGCCCTCATCAGGCTCATACTTTCGCGTTTTTCACGTACTTGTTGAACTGATCCTGGGTTTTTTCTGGTTTGCATCACGTAGTATAGTGGTACCACACTGAAGCAGTCCATTAAACCTGGTTTGGATCAATATTTTAGAGGATAACGCATGTTAGGTTTGGGTTAGGTCTAGGATTTTCCCTCATCAGGCTCATACCCTCGCATATTTCTCACACTTCATGGCTAGATCCAGGGCTTTTTCTGGATTGCATCAGGTAGTAATGAAGTACAACACTGAAACAGTCAATTTAACCTGGTTTCCATCAATATCTGAGAGGACAACGCAAGTTAGGTCTGGGATAGGTCTGGGATTTGTCCTCATGAGGCTCATGCTTTCGCGTTTTTCACATACTTGTTGAACAGATCCTGGGTTTTTTCAGGTTTGGGTCACGTAGTAATGTGGTACCACACTGAAACAGTCGATTAAACCTGGTTTCGATCAATATTTTTCAGGACAACGCATGTTAGGTCTAGGTTAGGCCGGGGATTTTCACTCATCAGACTCATACTTTCGCATTCTTCACATACTTGTTGAACGGATCCTGTGTTTTTACTGGTTTGGATCACGTAGTAATGTGGTACAACACTGAAACATTCAATTAAACCTGGTCTTGATAAATATTTTAGAGGATAACGCATGTTAGGTCTGGGTTAGGTCTAGGATTTGCCCCCATCAGGCTCATATTTTCGCATATTTCTCATACTTCATGGCTGGATCCTGGGCTATTTCTGGATTGTATCACGTAGTAATGCGGTTCGACACTGAAACAGTCAATTAAACCTGGTTTCGATCAATATTTTAGAGGATAACGCAAGTTACGTCTGGGATAGGTCTGGGATTTGCCCTCATCAGGCTCATACTTTCGCGTTTTTCACGTACTTGTTGAACTGATCCTGGGTTTTTTCTGGTTTGGATCACGTAGCAATGTGGTACCACACTGAGACAGTCGATTAAACCTGGTTTCGATCCAGATTTTAGAGGATAACGCAAGTTTGGTCTGGGATAGGTCTGGGATTTGCCCTCATCAGGCTCATACTTTCGCGTTTTTCACGTACTTGTTGAACTGATCCTGGGTTTTTTCTGGCATGGATCACGTAGCAATGTGGTACCACACTGAGACAGTCAATTAAACCTGGTTTCGATCAATATTTTAGAGGATAACGCAAGTTAGGTATGGGATAGGTCTGGGATTTGCCCTCATCAGGCTCATACTTTCGCGTATTTCACGTACTTGTTGAACTGATCCTGGGTTTTTTCTGGTTTGGATCACGTAGTAATGTGGGACCACACTGAAACAGTCAATTAAACCTGGCCATGATAAATATTTTAGAGGATAACGCATGTTAGGTCTGGGTTAGGTCTAGGCTTTGACCTCGTCAGGCTCATACTTTCGCATGTTTCTCATACTTGATGGCTAGATCCTGGGCTATTTCTGGATTGGACACGTAGTAATGTGGTACCACACTGAAACAGTCAATTAAACCTGGTTTCGATCAATATTTTAGAGGATAACGCAAGTTTGGTCTGGGATAGGTCTGGGATTTGCCCTCATCAGGCTCATACTTTCGCGTTTTTCACATACTTGTTGAACTGATCCTGGGTTTTTTCTGGTTTGGATCACGTAGCAATGTGGTACCACACTGAGACAGTCGATTAAACCTGGTTTCGATCCAGATTTTAGAGGATAACGCAAGTTTGGTCTAGGTTGGGCCTGGGATTTTCACTCATCAGACTCATACTTTCGCGTTCCTCACATGCTTGTTGAACAGATCCTGGGTTTTTTTCTGGTTTGGATCACCTAGTAGTATGGCACCACACGGAAACAGTCCATCAAACCTGGTTTCGGTCAATATTTTTGAGGATAACGCATGTTAGGTCTAGGTTAGGCCTGGGATTTTGACTCATCAGACACATGCTTTCGTATTCTTCACATACTTGTTGAACGGATCCTGGGTTTTTTCTGGTTCGGATCACGTAGTAATGTGGGACCACACTGAAACAGTCAATTAAACCTGGTTTCGACCAATATTTTAGAGAATAATTCATGTTAGTTCTAGGTTAGGTCTGGGATTTGCTCTCATCAGGCTCATTCTTTCGCATATTTCTCATACTTGATGGCTAGATCCTGGGCTATTTCTGGATTGCTTCACGTAGTAATGAAGTGCAACAATGAAACAGTCAATTAAACCTGGTTTCCATCAATATCTTAGAGGACAACGCAAGTTAGGTCTGGGATGGCGGGCCGAGTTCGTCGCCTCTATGTGGCAGTGGTCCAGTCGGTGGCCCTATACGGGGCCCCCGTCTGGGCGGACGACCTGGCTGCTTCCCGGCGCAGCATGACTATGCTGCGTCGGGTGCAGAGGCGCATGGCGCTCAGGGTCGTCCGCGGGTATCGGACCATGTCACATGAGGCGGCGACGGTTCTAGCGGGGATGCCGCCCATGGACCTGCTCGCGCGGTCGCACGCGGTGATGTACCGGCACCGCGTCGACCGTCGCGCGGGGGTGGGGGCGGTCCCGGGCGGGCAGGAACCTGCTTGGGGCGATTTGAAGCGCCAGGCCCGGCAGTCCGTGTTGCTCGCGTGGCAGGAGCGGCTGGCTCTGCCAACCGCGGGGCACCGGACTGTCGGGGCTGTTCGGCCACTCCTGAAGGAGTGGCTGGACAGAGGCCATGGCAGCCTCACCTACCGGCTGGCACAGGTATTTTCCGGGCATGGCAGCTTCGGAAGATACCTGTGCCGGATAGGGAAGGAGCCGACGGCGCGTTGCTGCCACTGCGACGCTGAGCAGGACACGGCGGATCATACCCTGGAGGTATGCCCCGCGTGGGAGGGGGAGCGCCGTGTCCTGGTCGGCGTCGTCGGGCGGGATGTCTCGCTGCCGGGCGTGGTGCGCGCCATGCTCGGCAGCGAGGAGAAGTGGAGGGCCGTGGCCTCCTTCTGCGAGAACGTAATGTTGCAGAAGGAGGCCGCGGGGAGGGAGCGCGAGCTTCAGCGGCGCACTGAAGCTCGCGCTCGTGCGGTGGCCCGAGGTCGTCGCCCGGTCGCGAGGCGTCGCGGGCGGCCGCCTCGGCGTGGCGGATGACCTAGGCTGGGAGGGGGGTCCTGAGGGGACCCTCCTCCCGCCAGGCGGCGCCGGGTCGGACCGGTTGGGGGTAGGAGTGCCTCCCCCTACCGGTCCGACGCAAGGGGAGGCACCCTCGGCGGTCTGGTGCGGCCATGAACGCCCGGCCGCCGAGGGGTGGAAACGGGGTCGCGGGCGGTTGCGAGTTGGGGCTCGCAGCCGCCACTAAGCGCGGCCCCGGGACGGATAGCGGCGGGATGGAGTGGCCCCGTCCCGCCGCTATGAGGCAGTGTGTCTACTGGGGGGACCGATTGTCCCCCCGGGGGATGGGCGCGAAAGCGCGGGCACGGGGAGGATACCGGAAGAATGCTTCGAGCGATTCCCGGTATCCTCCCAAAGCGTGCCGAAGGGTCACCGTGGGGTTTTTAGTGGGTAGGTCCCGCGCCTGCCGTTGTACGGGCGCGGGGAATCCCACACACCCCTCCCACCTCTCCCCAAGGAGGTGGGAGGGAGTCTTTCGAAGATTTTCCCCACGACAAAAAAAAAAAAAAAAAAAAAAAAAAAAAAAAAAAAAGTTAGGGCTGGGATAGGTCTGGGATTTGCCCTCATCAGGCTCATACTTTCGCCTTTTTCACATACTTGTTGAACAGATCCTGGGTTTTTTCTGGTTTGAATCACGTAGTAGTGTGGCACCACACGGAAACAGTCCATCAAACCTGATTTGGATCAATATTTTAGAGGATAACGTATGTTAGGTCTAGGTTAGGTCTGGGATTTTCACTCATCAGACTCATACTTTCGCATTCTTCACATACTTGTTGAACGGATCCTGGGTTTTTTTCTGGTTTGGATCACGTAGTAATGTGGAACCACACTGAAACAATCAATTAAACATGGTCTTGATAAATATTTTAGAGGATAACGCATGTTAGGTCTGGGATGGGTCTGGGATTTGCCCCCATCGGACTCATACTTTCGCACACTTCACATACTCGTTGAACAGATCCTGGGTTATTTTCTGGTTTGGATCACATAGTAATGTGGTACCACACTGAAACATTCGATTAAACCAGGTTCCGATGAATATTTTTGAGGATAACGCATGTTAGGTCTAGGTTAGGTCTGGGATTTTCACTCATCAGACTCATACTTTCGCATTCTTCACATACCTGTTGAACGGATCCTGGGTTTTTACTAGTTTGGATGACGTAGTAATGAAGTGCAACACTGAAACAGTCAATTAAACCTGGTTTCCATCAATATTTTAGAGGACAACGCATGTTAGGTCTAGGTTAGGCCTGGGATTTGCCCACATCAGGGACATACTTTCGCAGTTTTAACATATATGTTGACCTGATCGAGGGTTTTTTCTGCTTTGGATCACGCAGTAAAGTGGTACCACACTGAAACAGTCCATTAAACCTGGCTTGGATCAATATTTTAGAGGATAACGCATGTTAGGTCTAGGTTAGCCCTGGGATTTTCACTCATCAGACTCATACTTTAGCATTCTTCACATACTTGTTGAACAGATACAGGGTTTTTTCCGGTTTGGTTCACGTAGTAATGTGGTACCACACTGAAACATTCAATTAAACCTGGTCTTGATAAATATTTTAGAGGATAACGCATGGTAGGTTTGGGTTAGGTCTTGGATTTGCCCTCATCAGGCTCATACTTTCGCATATTTCTCATACTTCATGGCTAGACCCTGGGCTGTTTCTGGATTGTATCACGTAGTAATGTGGTACCACGCTGAAACAATCAATTATACCTTATTTCGATCAATATTTTAGTGGATAACGCAAGTTAGGTCTGGGATAGGTCTGGGATTCGCCCTCATCAGGCTCATACTTTCGCATATTTCTCATACTTGATGGCTAGATCCTGGGTTTTTTCCGGTTTGGGTAACGTAGTAGTGTGGTACCACACTGAAACAGTCGATTAAACCTGGTTTCGAACAATATTTTTTAGGATAACGCATGTTAGGTCTAGGTTAGGCCGGGGATTTTCACTCATCAGACACATACTTTCGCATTCTTCACATACTTGTTGAACGGATCCTGGGTTTTTACGGGTTAGGATCACGTAGTAATGTGGTACCACACTGAAACATTCAATTAAGCCTGGTCTTGATAAATATTTTAGAGGATAACGCATGTTACCTCTGGGATAGTTCTGGGATTTGCCCTCATCAGACTCATACTTTCGCACACTTCACATACTCGTTGAACAGATCCTGGGTTATTTTCTGGTTTGGATCACATAGTAATGTGGTACCACACTGAAACAGACGATTAAACCAGATTTCGATCAATATTTTTGAGGATAACGCATGTTAGGTCTAGGTTAGGCCGGGGTTTTTCACTCATCACACTCATACTTTCGCATTCTTCACATAGTTGTTGAACGGATCCTGGGTTTTTACTGGTTTGGATTACGTAGTAACGAAGTGCAACACTGAAACAGTCAATTAAACCTGGTTTCCATCAATATTTTAGAGAATAATTCATGTTAGGTCTAGGTTAGGTCTGGGATTTGCTCTCATCAGGCTCATTCTTTCGCATATTTCTCATACTTGATGGCTAGATCCTGGGCTTTTTCTGGATTGCATCACGTAGTAATGAAGTACAACACTGAAACAGTCGATTAAACCTGGTTTCCATCAATATCTTAGAGGACAACGCAAGTTAGGTCTTGGATAGGTCTGGGATTTGCCCTCATCAGGCTCATACTTTCGCGTTTTTCACATACTTGTTGAACAGATCCTGGGTTTTTTCCGGTTTGGGTCACGTAGTAGTGTGGTACCACACTGAAACAGTCCACTAAACCTGGTTTGGATCAATATTTTAGAGGATAACGCAAGTTAGGTCTGGGATAGGTCTGGGATTCGCCCTCATCAGGCTCATACATTCGCATATTTCTCATACTTCATGGCTAGATCCTGGGCTGTTTCTGGATTGCATCACGTAGTAATGAAGTACAACACTGAAACAGTCAATTAAACCTGGTTTCCATCAATATCTTAGAGGACAACGCAAGTTAGGTCTGGGATAGGTCTGGGATTTGCCCTCATCAGGCTCATACTTTCGCGTTTTTCACATACTTGCTGAACAGATCCTGGTTTTTTTCTGGTTTGGATCACGTAGTAGTGTGGTACCACAATGAAACAGTCCATTAAACCTGGTTTGGATCAATATTTTAGAGGATAACGCATGTTAGGTCTAGGTTAGGTCTGGGATTTTCACTCATCAGACTCATACTTTCGCATTCTTCAGATACTTTTTGAACGGATCCTGGGTTTTTACTGGTTTGGATCACGTAGTAATGTGGTACCACACTGAAACATTCAATTAAACCTGGTCTTGATAAATATTTTAGAGGATGACGCATGTTAGGTCTGGGTTAGGTCTAGGATTTGCCTCCATCAGGCTCATACTTTCGCATATTTCTCATACTTCATGGCTGGATCCTGGGCTATTTCTGGATTGGGTCACGTAGTAATGTGGTACCTCCTGAAACAATCAATTAAACCTGGTCATGATAAGTATTTTAGAGAATAATTCATGTTAGGTCTAGGTTAGGTCTGGGATTTGCTCTCATCAGACTCATACTTTCGCATTCTTCACATACTTTTTGAACGGATCCTGGGTTTTTTCTGGTTTGGATCACGTAGTAATGTGGGACCACACTGAAACAATCAACTAAACCTGGTATTGATAATTATTTTAGAGGATAACGCATGTTAGGTCTGGGATAGGTCTGGGATTTGCCCTCATCAGACTCATACTTTCGCACACTTCGCATACTCGTTGAACAGATCCTGGGTTATTTTCTGGTTTGGATCACATAGTAATGTGGTACCACACTGAAACAGTCGAATAAACCAGGTTTCGAGGATAACGCATGTTAGGTCTAGGTTAGGCCGGGGTTTTTCACACATCAGACTCATACTTTCGCATTCCTCACATACTTGTTGAACGGATCCTGGGTTTTAACTGGTTTGGATCACGTAGAAATGTGGTACCACACTGAAACATTCAATTAAACCTGGTCTTGATAAATATTTTAGAGGATGACGCATGTTAGGTCTGGGTTAGGTCTAGGATTTGCCACCATCAGGCTCATACTTTCGCATATATCTCATACTTTATGGCTGGATCCTGGGCTATTTCTGGATTGGATCACGTAGTAATGTGGTACCACACTGAAATTGTCAATTAAACCCGGTTTTGATCAATATTTTAGAGAATAATTCGTGTTATGTCTAGGTTAGGTCTGGGATTTGCTCTCATCAGGCTCATTCTTTCGCATATTTCTCATACTTGATGGCTAGATCCTGGGCTTTTTCTGGATTGCATCACGTAGTAATGAAGTACAACACTGAAACAGTCAATTAAACCTGGTTTCCATCAATATTTTAGAGGACAACGCATGTTAGGTCTAGGTTAGGCCTGGGATTTGCCCTCATCAGGGTCATACTTCCGCAGTTTTTACATACATGTTGACCTGAGCGAGGGTTTTTTCTGCTTTGGATCACGTAGTGAAGTGGTACCACACTGAAACAGTCCATTAAACCTGGTTTGGATCAATATTTTAGAGGATAACGCATGTTAGGTCTGGGTTAGCCCTGGGAATTTCACTCATCAGACTCATACTTTCGCATTCTTCACATACTTGTTGATCGGATCCTGGGTTTTTTCTGGTTTGGATCACGTAGTAATGTGGGACCACACTGAAACAATCAATTAAACCTGGTCATGATATCTATTTTAGAGGATAACGCATGTTAGGTCTGGGATAGGTCTGGGATTCGCCCACATCAGGCTCATACTTTCGCATATTTCTCATACTTCATGGCCAGATCCTGGGCTTTTTCTGGATTGCATCACGTAGTGATGAAGTACAACACTGAAACAGTCAATTAAACCTGGTTTCCATCAATATCATAGAGGACAACGCAAGTTAGGTCAGGGATAGGTCTGGGATTTGCCCTCATCAGGCTCACACTTTCGCGTTTTTCACATACTTGTTGAACAGATCCTGGGTTTTTTCCGGTTTGGGTCACGTAGTAGTGTGGTACCACACTGAAACAGTCGATTAAACCTGGTTTCGATCAATAGTTTTGAGGATAACGCATGTTAGGTCTAGGTTAGGCCGGGGATTTTCACTCATCAGACTCATACTTTCGCATTCTTCACATACTTGTTGAACGGATCCTGGGTTTTTTCTGGTTTGGATCACGTAGTAATGTGGGACCACACTGAAACAATCAATTAAACCTGGTCATGATAAATATTTTAGAGGATAACGCATGTTAGGTCTAGGTTAGGTCTGGGATTTTCACTCATCAGACTCATACTTTCGCATTCTTCACATACTTTCTGAACGGATCCTGGGTTTTTTCTGGTTTGGATCACGTAGTAATGTGGGATCACACTGAAACAATCAATTAAACCTGGTATTGATAAATATTTTAGAGGATAACGCATGTTAGGTCTGGGATAGGTCTGGGATTTGCCCTCATCAGACTCATACGTTCGCATTCTTCACATACTTTTTGAACGGATCCTGGGATTTTTCTGGTTTGGATCACGTAGTAATGTGGGACCACACTGAAACAATCAATTAAACCTGGTCATGATAAATATTTTAGAGGATAACGCATGATAGGTCTGGGTTAGGTCTAGGATTTGCCCTCGTCAGACTCATACTTTCGCGTTTTTCACATACTTGTTGAACAGATCCTGGGGTTTTTCTGGTTTGGGTCACGTAGTACCGTGGTACCACACTGAAATAGTCGATTAAACCAGGTTTCGATCAATATTTTTGAGGATAACGCATGTTAGGTCTAGGTTAGGCCTGGGATTTTCACTCATCAGACACATGCTTTCGTATTCTTCACATACTTGTAGAACGGATCCTGGGTTTTTTCTGGTTTGGGTCACGTAGTAATGTGGTACCACACTGAAACAGTCGATTAAACCAGGTTTCGATCAATAATTTTGAGGATAACGCATGTTAGGTCTAGGTTAGTCCTGGGATTTTCACTCATCAGACTCATACTTTCGCGTTCCTCACATGCTTGTTGAACAGATCCTGGGTTTTTTCTGGTTTGGATCACGTAGTAGTGTGGCACCACACGGAAACAGTCCATCAAACCTGGTTTCGATCAATATTTTTGAGGATAACGCATGTTAGGTCTAGGTTAGGCCTGGGATTTTCACTCATCAGACACATGCTTTCGTATTCTTCACATACTTGTTGAACGGATCCTGGGTTTTTTCTGGTTTGGATCACGTAGTAATGTGGGACCACACTGAAACAGTCAATTAAACCTGGATTCGACTAAAATTTTAGAGAATAATTCATGTTAGTTCAAGGTTAGGTCTGGGATTTGCTCTGATCAGGCTCATTCTTTCGCATATTTCTCATACTTGATGGCTAGATCCTGGGCTATTTCTGGATTGCTTCACGTAGTAATGAAGTGCAACAATGAAACAGTCAATTAAACCTGGTTTCCATCAATATCTTAGAGGACAACGCAAGTTAGGTCTGGGATAGGTCTGGGATTTGCCCTCATCAGGCTCATACTTTCGCCTTTTTCACATACTCGTTGAACAGATCCTGGGTTTTTTCTGGTTTGAATCACGTAGTAGTGTGGCACCACACGGAAACAGTCCATCAAACCTGATTTGGATCAATATTTTAGAGGATAACGTATGTTAGGTCTAGGTTAGGTCTGGGATTTTCACTCATCAGACTCATACTTTCGCAATCTTCACATACTTGTTGAACGGATCCTGGGTTTTTTCTGGTTTGGATCACGTAGTAATGTGGAACCACACTGAAACAATCAATTAAACATGGTCTTGATAAATATTTTAGAGGATGACGCATGTTAGGTCTGGGTTAGGTCTAGGATTTGCCCCCATCAGGCTCATACTTTCGCATATTTCTCATACTTTGTGGCTGGATCCTGGGCTATTTCTGGATTGGATCACGTAGTAATGTGGTACCACACTGAAATTGTCAATTAAACCTGGTATTGATAATTATTTTAGAGGATAACGCATGTTAGGTCAGGGATAGGTCTGGGATTTGCCCTCATCAGGCTCATACTTTCGCCTTTTTCACATACTTGTTGAACAGATCCTGGGTTTTTTCTGGTTTGAATCACGTAGTAGTGTGGCACCACACGGAAACAGTCCATCAAACCTGATTTGGATCAATATTTTAGAGGATAACGTATGTTAGGTCTAGGTTAGGTCTGGGATTTTCACTCATCAGACTCATACTTTCGCATTCTTCACATACTTGTTGAACGGATCCTGGGTTTTTTTCTGGTTTGGATCACGTAGTAATGTGGAACCACACTGAAACAATCAATTAAACCTGGTATTGATAATTATTTTAGAGGATAACGCATGTTAGGTCTGGGATAGGTCTGGGATTTGCCCTCATCAGACTCATACTTTCGCACACTTCACATACTCGTTGAACAGATCCTGGGTTATTTTCTGGTTTGGATCACATAGTAATGTGGTACCACACTGAAACAGTCGAATAAACCAGGTTTCGAGGATAACGCATGTTAGGTCTAGGTTAGGCCGGGGTTTTTCACACATCAGACTCATACTTTCGCATTCTTCACATACTTTCTGAACGGATCCTGGGTTTTAACTGGTTTGGATCACGTAGTAATGTGGTACCACACTGAAACATTCAATTAAACCTGGTCTTGATAAATATTTTAGAGGATGACGCATGTTAGGTCTGGGTTAGGTCTAGGATTTGCCCCCATCAGGCTCATACTTTCGCATATTTCTCATACTTTATGGCTGGATCCTGGGCTATTTCTGGATTGGATCACGTAGTAATGTGGGACCACACTGAAACAATCAATTAAACCTGGTCATGATAAATATTTTAGAGGATAACGCATGTTAGGTCTAGGTTAGGTCTGGGATTTTCACTCATCAGACTCATACTTTCGCATTCTTCACATACTTTCTGAACGGATCCTGGGTTTTTTCTGGTTTGGATCACGTAGTAATGTGGGATCACACTGAAACAATCAATTAAACCTGGTATTGATAAATATTTTAGAGGATAACGCATGTTAGGTCTGGGATAGGTCAGGGATTTGCCCTCATCAGGCTCATACTTTCGCGTTTTTCACATACTTGTTGAACAGATCCTGGGTTTTTTCTGGTTTGGATCACGTAGTAATGTGGGACCACACTGAAGCAGTCAATTACACCTGGTTTCGATCAATGTTTTGGAGAATATTTTATGTTAGGTCTAGGTTAGGTCTGGGATTTGCTCTCATCAGGCTCATTCTTTCGCATATTTCTCATACTTGATGGCTAGATCCTGGGCTTTTTCTGGATTGCATCACGTAGTAGTGTGGTACCACACTGAAACAGTCGATTAAACCTGGTTTCGATCAATATTTTTGAGGATAACGCATGTTAGGTCTAGGTTAGGCCGGGGATTTTCACTCATCAGACTCATACGCTCGCATTCTTCATATACTCTTTGAACGGATCCTGGGATTTTTCTGGTTTGGATCACGTAGTAATGTGGGACCACACTGAAACAATCAATTAAACCTGGTCATGATAAATATTTTAGAGGATAACGCATGATAGGTCTGGGTTAGGTCTAGGATTTGCCCTCGTCAGACTCATACTTTCGCGTTTTTCACATACTTGTTGAACAGATCCTGGGGTTTTTCTGGTTTGGGTCACGTAGTACTGTGGTACCACACTGAAATAGTCGATTAAACCAGGTTTCGATCAATATTTTTGAGGATAACGCATGTTAGGTCTATGTTAGGCCTGGGATTTTCACTCATCAGACACATACTTTCGCATTCTTCACATACTTGTTGAACGGATCCTGGGTTTTTTCTGGTTTGGATCACATAGTAATGTGGGACCACACTGAAGCAGTCAATTACACCTGGTTTCGATCAATGTTTTGGAGAATATTTCATGTTAGGTCTAGGTTAGGTCTGGGATTTGCTCTCATCAGGCTCATTCTTTCGCATATTTCTCATACTTGATGGCTAGATCCTGGGCTTTTTCTGGATTGCATCACGTAGTAATGACGTACAACACTGAAACTGTAAATTATACCTGGTTTACATCAATATTTTAGAGGACAACGCATGTCAGGTCTAGGTTAGGCCTGGGGTTTGCCCTCATCAGGGTCATACTTTCGCAGTTTTAACATACATGTTGGCCTGATCGAGGGTTATTTCTGCTTTGGATCGCGTAGTGAAGTGGTACCACAGTGAAGCAGTCCACTAAACCTGGTTTGGATCAATATTTTAGAGGATAACGCATGTTAGGTTTGGGTTAGGTCTAGGATTTGCCCTCATCAGGCTCATACTTTCGCATATTTCTCATACTTCATGACTAGATCCTGGGCTGTTTCTGGATTGTATCACGTAGTAATGTGGTACCACGCTGAAACAGTCAATTAAAACTGCTTTCGATCAATATTTTAGAGGATAACGCAAGCTAGGTCTGGGATAGGTCTGGGATTCGCCCTCATCAGGCTCATACTTTCGCGTTTTTCACATACTTGTTGAACTGATCCTGGGTTTTTTCTGGTTTGGATCACGTAGCAATGTGGTACCACACCGAAACAGTCGATTAAACCTGGTTTCGATCAATATTTTAGAGGATAACGCAAGTTTGGTCTGGGATAGGTCTGTGATTTGCCCTCATCAGGCTCATACTTTCGCGTTTTTCACATACTTGTTGAACAGATCCTGGGTTTTTGCTGGTTTGGATCACGTAGTAATGTGGGACCACACTGAAACAATCAATTAAACCTGGTCATGATAAATATTTTAGAGAATAATTCATGTTAGATCTAGGTTAGGTCTGGGATTTGCTCTCATCAGGCTCATTCTTTCGCATATCTCTCACACTTGAGGGCTAGATCCTGGGCTTTTTCTGGATTGCATCACGTAGTAATGAAGTACAACACTGAAACAGTCAATTAAACCTGGTTTCCATCAATATTTTAGAGGATAACGCATGTTAGGTCTAGGTAAGGCCGGGGATTTTCACTCATCAGACTCATACTTTCACATTCTTCACATACTTGTTGAACAGATCCTGGGTTTTTTCTGGTTTGGATCACGTAGTAATGTGGGACCACACTGAAACAATCAATTAAACCTGGTCATGATAAATATTTTAGAGAATGTTAGGTCTAGGTTAGGTCTGGGATTTGCTCTCATCAGGCTCATTCTTTCGCATATCTCTCACACTTGAGGGCTAGATCCTGGGCTTTTTCTGGATTGCATCACGTAGTAATGAAGTACAACACTGAAACAGTCAATTAAACCTGGTTTCCATCAATATCTTAGAGGACAACGCAAGTTAGGTCTGGGATAGGTCTGGGATTTGCTCTCATCAGGCTCATACTTTCGCGTTTTTCACATACTTGTTGGACAGATCCTGGGTTTTTCTGGTTTGGATCACGTAGTAATGTGGGACCACACTGAAACAATCAATTAAACCTGGTCATGATAAATATTTTAGAGGATAACGCATGTTAGGTCTAGGTTAGGTCTGGGATTTGCTCTCATCAGGCTCATTCTTTCGCATATTTCTCATACTAGATGGCTAGTTCCTGGGCTTTTTCTGGATTGCATCACATAGTAATGCAGTACAACACTGAAACACTCCATTAAACCTGGTTTCGATCAATATTATTGAGGATAACGCATGTTAGGTCTAGGTTAGGCCTGGGATTTTCACTCATCAGACTCATACTTTCGCATTCTTCACATACTTTTTGAACGGATCCTGGGTTTTTTCTGGTTTGGATCACATAGTAATGTGGTACCACACTGAAACAGTCGATTAAACCAGTTTTCGATCAATATTTTTGAGGATAACGCATGTTAGGTCTAGGTTAGGTCGGGGTTTTTCACTCATCAGACTCATACTTTCGCATTCTTCACATACTTGTTGAACGGATCCTGGGTTTTTACTGGTTTGGATCACGTAGTAATGTGGTACCACGCTGAAACAGTCAATTAAAACTGGTTTCGATCAATATTTTAGGGGATAACGCAAGTTTGGTCTGGGATAGGTCTGGGATTCGCCCTCATCAGGCTCATACTTTCGCGTTTTTCACATACTTGTTCAACTGATCCTAGGTTTTTTCTGGTTTGGATCACGTAGCAATGTGGTACCACACTGAAACAGTCGATTAAACCTGGTTTCGATCAATATTTTAGAGGATAACGCAAGTTTGGTCTGGGATAGGTCTGGGATTTGCCCTCATTAGGCTCATACTTTCGCGTTTTTCACATACTTGTTGCACAGGTCCTGTTTTTTTCTGGTTTGGATCACGTAGTAAAGTGGTACCACACTGAAACAGTCCATTAAACCTGGTTTGGATCAATATTTTAGAGGACAGCGCATGTTAGGTCTAGGTTAGCCCTGGGAATTTCACTCATCAGACTCATACTTTAGCATTCTTCACATACTTGTTGAACAGATACAGGGTTTTTTATGGTTTGGTTCACGTAGTAATGTGGTACCACACTGAAACATTCAATTAAACCTGGTCTTGATAAATATTTTAGAGGATAACGCATGTTAGGTTTGGGTTAGGTCTAGGATTTGTCCTCATCAGGCTCATACATTCGCATATTTCTCATACTTCATGGCTAGATCCTGGGCTGTTTCTGGATTGTATCACGTAGTAATGTGGTACCACGCTGAAACAGTCAATTAAACCTGGTTTCGATCAATATTTTAGAGGATAACGCAAGTTAGGTCTGGGATAGGTCTGGGATTCGCCCTCATCAGGCTCATACTTTCGCGTTTTTCACATACTTGTTGACCTGATCCTGGGTTCTTTCTGGTTTGGATCACGTAGTAATGTGGTACCACACTGAAACAGTCGATTAAACCCGGTTTCGATCAATATTTTAGAGGATAACGCAAGTTAAGTCTGGGATAGGTCTGGGATTTGCTCTCATCAGGCTCATTCTTTCGCATATTTCTCATACTTGATGGCTAGATCCTGGGCTTTTTCTGGATTGCATCACGTAGTAATGAAGTACAACACTGAAACAGTCAATTAAACCTGGTTTGCATCAATATCTTAGAGGACAACGCAAGTTAGGTCTGGGATAGGTCTGGGATTTGCCCTCATCAGGGTCATACTTTCGCAGTTCTAACATACATGTTGACCTGATCGAGTGTTTTTTCTGCTTTGGATCACGTAGTAAAGTGGTACCACACTGAAACAGTCCATTAAACCTGGTTTGGATCAATATTTTTGAGGATAACGCATGTTAGGTCTAGGTTAGGCCTGGGATTTTCACGCATCAGACTCATACTTTCGCATTCTTCACATACTTGTTGAACGGATCCTGGGTTTTTTCTGGTTTGGTTCACGTAGTAATGTGGGACCACACCGTAACAATCAATTAAACCTGGTTTTGATGAATATTTTAGAGAATAACTCATGTTAGGTCTAGGTTAGGTCTGGGATTTGCTCTCATCAGGCTCATTCTTTCGCATATTTCTCATACTAGATGGCTAGTTCCTGGGCTTTTTCTGGATTGCATCACGTAGTAATGAAGTACAACACTGAAACAGTCAATTAAACCTGGTTTCCATCAATATCTTAGAGGACAACGCAAGTTAAGTCTGGGATAGGTCTGGGCTTTGCCCTCATCAGGCTCATATTTTCGCGTCTTTCACATACTTGTTGAGCAGATCCTGGGTTTTTTCTGGTTTGGGTCACGTAGTAATGTGGGACCACACTGAAACAATCAATTAAACCTGGTCTTGATAAATATTTTAGAGGATAACGCATGTTAGGTCTGCGATAGGTCTGGGATTTGCCCTCATCAGACTCATACTTTCGCGTCTTTCACATACTTGTTGAGCAGATCCTGGGTTTTTTCTGGTGTGAATCACGTAGTAATGTGGTACCACACTGAAACAATCAATTAAACCTGATCTTGATAAATATTTTAGAGGATAACGCATGTTAGGTCTGGGTTAGGTCTAGGATTTGCCCTCATCAGGCTCATACTTTCTCATATTTCTCATACTTCATGGCTGGATCCTGGGCTATTTCTGGATTGGATCACGTAGTAATGTGGTACCACACTGAAACAGTCAATTAAACCTGGTTTTGATCAATATTTTAAAGGATAACGCAAGTTAAGTCTGGGATAGGTCTGGGCTTTGCCCTCATCAGGCTCATACTTTCGCGTCTTTCACATACTTGTTGAGCAGATCCTGGGTTTTTTCTGGTTTGGGTCACGTAGTAATGTGTTACCACACTGAAACATTCAATTAAACCTGGTCTTGACAAAAATTTTAGAGGATAACGCATTTTAGGTTTGGGTTGGTCTAGGATTTGCCCTCATCAGGCTCATACTTTCGCATATTTCTCATACTTCATGGCTAGATCCTGGGCTGTTTCTGGATTGTATCACATAGTAATGTGGTACCACGCTGAAACAGTCGATTAAACCTGGTTTCGATCAATATTTTAAAGGATAACGCAAGTTAAGTCTGGGATAGGTCTGGGATTTGACCTCATCAGACTCATACTTTCGCGTTTTTCACATACTTGTTGAACAGATCCTGGGTTTTTTCTGGTTTGGATCACGTAGTAGTGTGGTACCACACTGAAACAGTCCATTAAACCTGGTCATGATAAATATTTTAGAGAATAAATCATGTTAGGTCTAGGTTAGGTCTGGGATTTGCTCTCATCAGGCTCATTCTTTCGCATATCTCTCACACTTGAGGGCTAGATCCAGGGCTTTTTCTGGATTGCATCACGTAGTAATGAAGTACAACACTGAAACAGTCAATTAAACCTGGTTTCCATCAATATCTTAGAGGACAACGCAAGTTAGGTCTGGGTTAGGTCTAGGATTTGCCCCCATCAGGCTCATACTTTCGCATATTTCTCATACTTTGTGGCTGGATCCTGGGCTATTTCTGGATTGGATCACGTAGTAATGTGGTACCACACTGAAATTGTCAATTAAACCTGGTATTGATAATTATTTTAGAGGATAACGCATGTTAGGTCAGGGATAGGTCTGGGATTTGCCCTCATCAGGCTCATACTTTCGCCTTTTTCACATACTTGTTGAACAGATCCTGGGTTTTTTCTGGTTTGAATCACGTAGTAGTGTGGCACCACACGGAAACAGTCCATCAAACCTGATTTGGATCAATATTTTAGAGGATAACGTATGTTAGGTCTAGGTTAGGTCTGGGATTTTCACTCATCAGACTCATACTTTCGCATTCTTCACATACTTGTTGAACGGATCCTGGGTTTTTTTCTGGTTTGGATCACGTAGTAATGTGGAACCACACTGAAACAATCAATTAAACCTGGTATTGATAATTATTTTAGAGGATAACGCATGTTAGGTCTGGGATAGGTCTGGGATTTGCCCTCATCAGACTCATACTTTCGCACACTTCACATACTCGTTGAACAGATCCTGGGTTATTTTCTGGTTTGGATCACATAGTAATGTGGTACCACACTGAAACAGTCGAATAAACCAGGTTTCGAGGATAACGCATGTTAGGTCTAGGTTAGGCCGGGGTTTTTCACACATCAGACTCATACTTTCGCATTCTTCACATACTTTCTGAACGGATCCTGGGTTTTAACTGGTTTGGATCACGTAGTAATGTGGTACCACACTGAAACATTCAATTAAACCTGGTCTTGATAAATATTTTAGAGGATGACGCATGTTAGGTCTGGGTTAGGTCTAGGATTTGCCCCCATCAGGCTCATACTTTCGCATATTTCTCATACTTTATGGCTGGATCCTGGGCTATTTCCGGATTGGATCACGTAGTACTGTGGGACCACACTGAAACAATCAATTAAACCTGGTCATGATAAATATTTTAGAGGATAACGCATGTTAGGTCTAGGTTAGGTCTGGGATTTTCACTCATCAGACTCATACTTTCGCATTCTTCACATACTTTCTGAACGGATCCTGGGTTTTTTCTGGTTTGGATCACGTAGTAATGTGGGATCACACTGAAACAATCAATTAAACCTGGTATTGATAAATATTTTAGAGGATAACGCATGTTAGGTCTGGGATAGGTCAGGGATTTGCCCTCATCAGGCTCATACTTTCGCGTTTTTCACATACTTGTTGAACAGATCCTGGGTTTTTTCTGGTTTGGATCACGTAGTAATGTGGGACCACACTGAAGCAGTCAATTACACCTGGTTTCGATCAATGTTTTGGAGAATATTTTATGTTAGGTCTAGGTTAGGTCTGGGATTTGCTCTCATCAGGCTCATTCTTTCGCATATTTCTCATACTTGATGGCTAGATCCTGGGCTTTTTCTGGATTGCATCACGTAGTAGTGTGGTACCACACTGAAACAGTCGATTAAACCTGGTTTCGATCAATATTTTTGAGGATAACGCATGTTAGGTCTAGGTTAGGCCGGGGATTTTCACTCATCAGACTCATACGCTCGCATTCTTCATATACTTTTTGAACGGACCCTGGGATTTTTCTGGTTTGGATCACGTAGTAATGTGGGACCACACTGAAACAATCAATTAAACCTGGTCATGATAAATATTTTAGAGGATAACGCATGATAGGTCTGGGTTAGGTCTAGGATTTGCCCTCGTCAGACTCATACTTTCGCGTTTTTCACATACTTGTTGAACAGATCCTGGGGTTTTTCTGGTTTGGGTCACGTAGTACTGTGGTACCACACTGAAATAGTCGATTAAACCAGGTTTCGATCAATATTTTTGAGGATAACGCATGTTAGGTCTAGGTTAGGCCTGGGATTTTCACTCATCAGACACATACTTTCGCATTCTTCACATACTTGTTGAACGGATCCTGGGTTTTTTCTGGTTTGGATCACATAGTAATGTGGGACCACACTGAAGCAGTCAATTACACCTGGTTTCGATCAATGTTTTGGAGAATATTTCATGTTAGGTCTAGGTTAGGTCTGGGATTTGCTCTCATCAGGCTCATTCTTTCGCATATTTCTCATACTTGATGGCTAGATCCTGGGCTTTTTCTGGATTGCATCACGTAGTAATGACGTACAACACTGAAACTGTAAATTATACCTGGTTTACATCAATATTTTAGAGGACAACGCATGTCAGGTCTAGGTTAGGCCTGGGGTTTGCCCTCATCAGGGTCATACTTTCGCAGTTTTAACATACATGTTGGCCTGATCGAGGGTTATTTCTGCTTTGGATCGCGTAGTGAAGTGGTACCACAGTGAAGCAGTCCACTAAACCTGGTTTGGATCAATATTTTAGAGGATAACGCATGTTAGGTTTGGGTTAGGTCTAGGATTTGCCCTCATCAGGCTCATACTTTCGCATATTTCTCATACTTCATGACTAGATCCTGGGCTGTTTCTGGATTGTATCACGTAGTAATGTGGTACCACGCTGAAACAGTCAATTAAAACTGCTTTCGATCAATATTTTAGAGGATAACGCAAGCTAGGTCTGGGATAGGTCTGGGATTCGCCCTCATCAGGCTCATACTTTCGCGTTTTTCACATACTTGTTGAACTGATCCTGGGTTTTTTCTGGTTTGGATCACGTAGCAATGTGGTACCACACCGAAACAGTCGATTAAACCTGGTTTCGATCAATATTTTAGAGGATAACGCAAGTTTGGTCTGGGATAGGTCTGTGATTTGCCCTCATCAGGCTCATACTTTCGCGTTTTTCACATACTTGTTGAACAGATCCTGGGTTTTTTCTGGTTTGGATCACGTAGTAATGTGGGACCACACTGAAACAATCAATTAAACCTGGTCATGATAAATATTTTAGAGAATAATTCATGTTAGGTCTAGGTTAGGTCTGGGATTTGCTCTCATCAGGCTCATTCTTTCGCATATCTCTCATACTTGAGGGCTAGATCCTGGGCTTTTTCTGGATTGCATCACGTAGTAATGAAGTACAACACTGAAACAGTCAATTAAACCTGGTTTCCATCAATATTTTAGAGGATAACGCATGTTAGGTCTAGGTAAGGCCGGGGATTTTCACTCATCAGACTCATACTTTCACATTCTTCACATACTTGTTGAACAGATCCTGGGTTTTTTCTGGTTTGGATCACGTAGTAATGTGGGACCACACTGAAACAATCAATTAAACCTGGTCATGATAAATATTTTAGAGAATAATTCATGTTAGGTCTAGGTTAGGTCTGGGATTTGCTCTCATCAGGCTCATTCTTTCGCATATCTCTCACACTTGAGGGCTAGATCCTGGGCTTTTTCTGGATTGCATCACGTAGTAATGAAGTACAACACTGAAACAGTCAATTAAACCTGGTTTCCATCAATATCTTAGAGGACAACGCAAGTTAGGTCTGGGATAGGTCTGGGATTTGCTCTCATCAGGCTCATACTTTCGCGTTTTTCACATACTTGTTGGACAGATCCTGGGTTTTTCTGGTTTGGATCACGTAGTAATGTGGGACCACACTGAAACAATCAATTAAACCTGGTCATGATAAATATTTTAGAGGATAACGCATGTTAGGTCTAGGTTAGGTCTGGGATTTGCTCTCATCAGGCTCATTCTTTCGCATATTTCTCATACTAGATGGCTAGTTCCTGGGCTTTTTCTGGATTGCATCACATAGTAATGCAGTACAACACTGAAACACTCTATTAAACCTGGTTTCGATCAATATTATTGAGGATAACGCATGTTAGGTCTAGGTTAGGCCTGGGATTTTCACTCATCAGACTCATACTTTCGCATTCTTCACATACTTTTTGAACGGATCTTGGGTTTTTTCTGGTTTGGATCACATAGTAATGTGGTACCACACTGAAACAGTCGATTAAGCCAGTTTTCGATCAATATTTTTGAGGATGACGCATGTTAGGTCTAGGTTAGGTCGGGGTTTTTCACTCATCAGACTCATACTTTCGCATTCTTCACATACTTGTTGAACGGATCCTGGGTTTTTACTGGTTTGGATCACGTAGTAATGTGGTACCACGCTGAAACAGTCAATTAAAACTGGTTTCGATCAATATTTTAGGGGATAACGCAAGTTTGGTCTGGGATAGGTCTGGGATTCGCCCTCATCAGGCTCATACTTTCGCGTTTTTCACATACTTGTTCAACTGATCCTAGGTTTTTTCTGGTTTGGATCACGTAGCAATGTGGTACCACACTGAAACAGTCGATTAAACCTGGTTTCGATCAATATTTTAGAGGATAACGCAAGTTTGGTCTGGGATAGGTCTGGGATTTGCCCTCATTAGGCTCATACTTTCGCGTTTTTCACATACTTGTTGCACAGGTCCTGTTTTTTTCTGGTTTGGATCACGTAGTAAAGTGGTACCACACTGAAACAGTCCATTAAACCTGGTTTGGATCAATATTTTAGAGGACAACGCATGTTAGGTCTAGGTTAGCCCTGGGAATTTCACTCATCAGACTCATACTTTAGCATTCTTCACATACTTGTTGAACAGATACAGGGTTTTTTATGGTTTGGTTCACGTAGTAATGTGGTACCACACTGAAACATTCAATTAAACCTGGTCTTGATAAATATTTTAGAGGATAACGCATGTTAGGTTTGGGTTAGGTCTAGGATTTGTCCTCATCAGGCTCATACATTCGCATATTTCTCATACTTCATGGCTAGATCCTGGGCTGTTTCTGGATTGTATCACGTAGTAATGTGGTACCACGCTGAAACAGTCAATTAAACCTGGTTTCGATCAATATTTTAGAGGATAACGCAAGTTAGGTCTGGGATAGGTCTGGGATTCGCCCTCATCAGGCTCATACTTTCGCGTTTTTCACATACTTGTTGACCTGATCCTGGGTTCTTTCTGGTTTGGATCACGTAGTAATGTGGTACCACACTGAAACAGTCGATTAAACCCGGTTTCGATCAATATTTTAGAGGATAACGCAAGTTAAGTCTGGGATAGGTCTGGGATTTGCTCTCATCAGGCTCATTCTTTCGCATATTTCTCATACTTGATGGCTAGATCCTGGGCTTTTTCTGGATTGCATCACGTAGTAATGAAGTACAACACTGAAACAGTCAATTAAACCTGGTTTGCATCAATATCTTAGAGGACAACGCAAGTTAGGTCTGGGATAGGTCTGGGATTTGCTCTCATCAGGGTCATACTTTCGCAGTTCTAACATACATGTTGACCTGATCGAGTGTTTTTTCTGCTTTGGATCACGTAGTAAAGTGGTACCACACTGAAACAGTCCATTAAACCTGGTTTGGATCAATATTTTTGAGGATAACGAATGTTAGGTCTAGGTTAGGCCTGGGATTTTCACGCATCAGACTCATACTTTCGCATTCTTCACATACTTGTTGAACGGATCCTGGGTTTTTTCTGGTTTGGTTCACGTAGTAATGTGGGACCACACCGTAACAATCAATTAAACCTGGTTTCGATCAATATTTTAGAGGATAACGCAAGTTTGGTCTGGGATAGGTCTGGGCTTTGCCCTCATCAGGCTCATACTTTCGCGTCTTTCACATACTTGTTGAGCAGATCCTGGGTTTTTTCTGGTTTGGGTCACGTAGTAATGTGGTATCACACTGAAACAGTCAATTAAACCTGGTTTTGATGAATATTTTAGAGAATAACTCATGTTAGGTCTATGTTAGGTCTGGGATTTGCTCTCATCAGGCTCATTCTTTCGCATATTTCTCATACTAGATGGCTAGTTCCTGGGCTTTTTCTGGATTGCATCACGTAGTAATGAAGTACAACACTGAAACATTCAATTAAACCTGGTTTCCATCAATATCTTAGAGGACAACGCAAGTTAAGTCTGGGATAGGTCTGGGCTTTGCCCTCATCAGGCTCATATTTTCGCGTCTTTCACATACTTGTTGAGCAGATCCTGGGTTTTTTCTGGTTTGGGTCACGTAGTAATGTGGGACCACACTGAAACAATCAATTAAACCTGGTCTTGATGAATATTTTAGAGGATAACGCATGTTAGGTCTGCGATAGGTCTGGGATTTGCCCTCATCAGACTCATACTTTCGCGTCTTTCACATACTTGCTGAGCAGATCCTGGGTTTTTTCTGGTGTGAATCACGTAGTAATGTGGTACCACACTGAAACAATCAATTAAACCTGATCTTGATAAATATTTTAGAGGATAACGCATGTTAGGTCTGGGTTAGGTCTAGGATTTGCCCTCATCAGGCTCATACTTTCTCATATTTCTCATACTTCATGGCTGGATCCTGGGCTATTTCTGGATTGGATCACGTAGTAATGTGGTACCACACTGAAACAGTCAATTAAACCTGGTTTTGATCAATATTTTAAAGGATAACGCAAGTTAAGTCTGGGATAGGTCTGGGCTTTGCCCTCATCAGGCTCATACTTTCGCGTCTTTCACATACTTGTTGAGCAGATCCTGGGTTTTTTCTGGTTTGGGTCACGTAGTAATGTGTTACCACACTGAAACATTCAATTAAACCTGGTCTTGACAAAAATTTTAGAGGATAACGCATTTTAGGTTTGGGTTGGTCTAGGATTTGCCCTCATCAGGCTCATACTTTCGCATATTTCTCATACTTCATGGCTAGATCCTGGGCTGTTTCTGGATTGTATCACATAGTAATGTGGTACCACGCTGAAACAGTCGATTAAACCTGGTTTCGATCAATATTTTAAAGGATAACGCAAGTTAAGTCTGGGATAGGTCTGGGATTTGACCTCATCAGACTCATACTTTCGCGTTTTTCACATACTTGTTGAACAGATCCTGGGTTTTTTCTGGTTTGGATCACGTAGTAGTGTGGTACCACACTGAAACAGTCCATTAAACCTGGTTTGCATCAATATCTTAGAGGACAACGCAAGTTAGGTCTGGGATAGGTCTGGGATTTGCTCTCATCAGGCTCATTCTTTCGCATATTTCTCATACTTGATGGCTAGATCCTGGGCTTTTTCTGGATTGCATCACGTAGTAATGAAGTACAACACTGAAACAGTCAATTAAACCTGGTTTGCATCAATATCTTAGAGGACAACGCAAGTTAGGTCTGGGATAGGTCTGGGATTTGCCCTCATCAGGGTCATACTTTCGCAGTTCTAACATACATGTTGACCTGATCGAGTGTTTTTTCTGCTTTGGATCACGTAGTAAAGTGGTACCACACTGAAACAGTCCGTTAAACCTGGTTTGGATCAATATTTTTGAGGATAACGCATGTTAGGTCTAGGTTAGGCCTGGGATTTTCACGCATCAGACTCATACTTTCGCATTCTTCACATACTTGTTGAACGGATCCTGGGTTTTTTCTGGTTTGGTTCACGTAGTAATGTGGGACCACACCGTAACAATCAATTAAACCTGGTTTCGATCAATATTTTAGAGGATAACGCAAGTTTGGTCTGGGATAGGTCTGGGCTTTGCCCTCATCAGGCTCATACTTTCGCGTCTTTCACATACTTGTTGAGCAGATCCTGGGTTTTTTCTGGTTTGGATCACGTAGTAATGTGGTATCACACTGAAACAGTCAATTAAACCTGGTTTTGATGAATATTTTAGAGAATAACTCATGTTAGGTCTATGTTAGGTCTGGGATTTGCTCTCATCAGGCTCATTCTTTCGCATATTTCTCATACTAGATGGCTAGTTCCTGGGCTTTTTCTGGATTGCATCACGTAGTAATGAAGTACAACACTGAAACAGTCAATTAAACCTGGTTTCCATCAATATCTTAGAGGACAACGCAAGTTAAGTCTGGGATAGGTCTGGGCTTTGCCCTCATCAGGCTCATATTTTCGCGTCTTTCACATACTTGTTGAGCAGATCCTGGGTTTTTTCTGGTTTGGGTCACGTAGTAATGTGGGACCACACTGAAACAATCAATTAAACCTGGTCTTGATAAATATTTTAGAGGATAACGCATGTTAGGTCTGCGATAGGTCTGGGATTTGCCCTCATCAGACTCATACTTTCGCGTCTTTCACATACTTGTTGAGCAGATCCTGGGTTTTTTCTGGTGTGAATCACGTAGTAATGTGGTACCACACTGATACAATCAATTAAACCTGATCTTGATAAATATTTTAGAGGATAACGCATGTTAGGTCTGGGTTAGGTCTAGGATTTGCCCTCATCAGGCTCATACTTTCTCATATTTCTCATACTTCATGGCTGGATCCTGGGCTATTTCTGGATTGGATCACGTAGTAATGTGGTACCACACTGAAACAGTCAATTAAACCTGGTTTTGATCAATATTTTAAAGGATAACGCAAGTTAAGTCTGGGATAGGTCTGGGCTTTGCCCTCATCAGGCTCATACTTTCGCGTCTTTCACATACTTGTTGAGCAGATCCTGGGTTTTTTCTGGTTTGGGTCACGTAGTAATGTGTTACCACACTGAAACATTCAATTAAACCTGGTCTTGACAAAAATTTTAGAGGATAACGCATTTTAGGTTTGGGTTGGTCTAGGATTTGCCCTCATCAGGCTCATACTTTCGCATATTTCTCATACTTCATGGCTAGATCCTGGGCTGTTTCTGGATTGTATCACATAGTAATGTGGTACCACGCTGAAACAGTCGATTAAACCTGGTTTCGATCAATATTTTAAAGGATAACGCAAGTTAAGTCTGGGATAGGTCTGGGATTTGACCTCATCAGACTCATACTTTCGCGTTTTTCACATACTTGTTGAACAGATCCTGGGTTTTTTCCGGTTTGGATCACGTAGTAGTGTGGTACCACACTGAAACAGTCCATTAAACCTGTTTGCGATCAATATTTGAGAGGATAACGCATGTTAGGTCTGGGTTAGGTCTAGGATTTGCCCTCATCAGGCTCATACTTTCGCATATTTCTCATACTTCATGGCTGGATCCTCGGCTATTTCTGGTTTGGATCACGTAGTAATGTGGGACCACACTGAAACAGTCAATTAAACCTGGTTTCGATCAATATATTAGAGAATAATTCATGTTAGGTCCAGGTTAGGTCTGGGATTTGCTCTCATCAGGCTCATTCTTTCGGATATTTCTCATACTTGATGGCTAGATCCTGGGCTTTTTCTGGATTGCATCACGTAGTAATGAAGTACAACACTGAAACAGTCAATTAAACCTGGTTTCCATCAATATCTTAGAGGACAACGCAAGTTAGGTCTGGGATAGGTCTGGGATTTGCCCACATCAGGCTCATACTTTCGCGTTTTTCACATACTTGTTGAACAGATCCTGGGTTTTTTCTGGTTTGGATCACGTAGTAATTCGGGACCACACTGAAACAATCAATTAAACCTGGTCTTGATAAATATTTTAGAGGATAACGCATGTTAGGTCTGGGATAGGTCTGGGATTTGCCCTCATCAGACTCATACTTTCGCACACTTCACATACTCGTTGAACAGATCCTGGGTTATTTTCTGGTTTGGATCCCATAGTAATGTGGTACCACACTGAAACAGTCGATTAAACCAGGTTTCGATCAATATTTTTGAAGATAACGCATGTTAGGTCTAGGTTAGGCCTGGGATTTTCACTCATCAGGCTCATACTTTCACATTCTTCTCATACTTGTTGAACGGATCCTGGGTTTTTTCTGGTTTGGATCACGTAGTAATGTGGTACCACGCTGAAACAGTCAACTAAACCTGGTTTTGATCAATATTTTAGAGAATAATTGATGTTAGGTCTAGGTTAGGTCTGGGATTTGCTCTCATCAGGCTCATTCTTTCGCATATTTCTCATACTTGATGGCTAGATCCTGGGCTTTTTCTGGATTGCATCACGTAGTAATGTGGTACCACGCTGAAACAGTCAATTAAACCTGGTTTTGATGAATATTTTAGAGAATAATTGATGTTAGGTCTAGGTTAGGTCTGGGATTTGCTCTCATCAGGCTCATTCTTTCGCGTATTTCTCATATTTGATGGCTAGATCCTGGGCTTTTTCTGGATTGCATCACGTAGTAATGTGGGACCACACTGAAACAGTCAATTAAACCTGGTTTCCATCAATATTTTAGAGGATAACGCATGTTAGGTCTAGGTTAGCCCTGGGATTTTCACTCATCAGACTCATACTTTTTTTTTTTTTTTTTTTTTTTTTTTTTGTCGTGGGGAAAATCTTCGAAAGACTCCCTCCCACCTCCTTGGGGAGAGGTGGGAGGGGTGTGTGGGATTCCCCGCGCCCGTACAACGACAGGCGCCGGACCTACCCACTAAAAACCCCACGGTGTCCCTTCGGCACGCTTTGGGAGGATACCGGGAATCGCTCGAAGCATTCTTCCGGTATCCTCCCCGTGCCCGCGCTTTCGCGCCCATCCCCCGGGGGGACAATCGGTCCCCCCAGTAGACACACTGCCTCATAGCGGCGGGACGGGGCCACTCCATCCCGCCGCTATCCGTCCCGGGGCCGCGTTTAGTGGCGCCTGCGAGCCCCAACTCGCAACCGCCCGCGACCCCGTTTCCACCCCTCGGCGGCCGGGCGTTCATGGCCGCACCAGACCGCCGAGGGTGCCTGCCCTTGCGTCGGCCCGGTAGGGGGAGGCACTCCTACCCCCAACCGGTCCGACCCGGCGCCGCCTGGCGGGAGGAGGGTCCCCTCAGGACCCCCCTCCCAGCCTAGGTCATCCGCCACGCCGAGGCGGCCGCCCGCGACGCCTCGCGACCGGGCGACGACCTCGGGCCACCGCACGAGCGCGAGCTTCAGCGCGCCGCTGAACCTCGCGCTCCCTCCCCGCGGCCTCCTTCTGCAACATTACGTTCTCGCAGAAGGAGGCCACGGCCCTCCACTTCTCCTCGCTGCCGAGCATGGCGCGCACCACGCCCGGCAGCGAGACATCCCGCCCGACGACGCCGACCAGGACACGGCGCTCCCCTTCCCACGCGGGGCATACCTCCAGGGTATGATCCGCCGTGTCCTGCTCAGCGTCGCAGTGGCAGCAACGCGCCGTCGGCTCCTTCCCTATCCGGCACAGGTATCTTCCGAAGCTGCCATGCCCGGAAAACACCTGTGCCATCCGGTAGGTGAGGCTGCCATGGCCTCTGTCCAGCCACTCCTTCAGGAGTGGCCGAACCGCCCCGACAGTCCGGTGCCCCGCGGTTGGCAGAGCCAGCCGCTCCTGCCACGCGAGCAACACGGACTGCCGGGCCTGGCGCTTCAAATCGCCCCAAGCAGGTTCCTGCCCGCCCGGGACCGCCCCCACCCCCGCGCGACGGTCGACGCGGTGCCGATACATCACCGCGTGCGACCGCGCGAGCAGGTCCAAGGGCGGCATCCCCGCTAGAACCGTCGCCGCCTCATGTGACACGGTCCGATACCCGCGGACGACCCTGAGCGCCATGCGCCTCTGCACCCGACGCAGCATAGTCATGCTGCGCCGGGAGGCAGCCAGGTCGTCCGCCCAGACGGGGGCCCCGTATAGGGCCACCGACTGGACTATTGCCACATAGAGGCGACGAACTCGGCCCGCCGGGCCCCCCAGGTTGGGCAGGATCCGGCCCAGAGCCGCAACCATCCTTTCCAACCGGGGGACCAGGCATCGGAAATGCTCCTCGAAACGCCAGTGGCTATCGAGGATCAGCCCTAGATACCTGATCTGGGGCTTCACCTCGATGTCAGCCCCACCCACCCGGATCAGAGGGGGTGGCGGATCCTGCCGAGGTGAATGAAACGCAATCACCTCGGGCTTATGGACCGCCACCGTCATCCCCATCCCCCTGATCCGGTCGACGACGCGTTGCGACCCCTCCTCCGCGCGGCGCATGGCCCTCCCCCAGTGCGCCCCGACGGCCAGCACCAGTGTGTCATCCGCATAACACACCGTGCTGACGCCGTCGGGGAGGCCGGCCCGCAACACCGAGTCGTACGCGATGCTCCACAGGAGTGGCCCGAGGACCGACCCCTGCGGAACACCGCAGTACACCTCCCTCCGCATATCACCATCCCGGCCCGGATACTCGATCCACCTGCCGCGGAGATAATCCCCGACGACCGTCCTGAGACAAGGGGGGACTCGATGATATTCGAGTCCCCTCCTTATCTCTTCCCAGGGGAGGGTGTTAAAGGCATTGGCAATATCCAAGGATATTGCCAATGCCACCCCACCCCGGGAGACGACCGCCCCCGAGAGGGCCCTCACACGACCTATCGCGTCGATAGTCGATCGGCCCCCCCAGAAACCGAACTGGCAGTCGGCCAGACCGGGATCACCCCGCGACAGGTGCTCGACGAGGCGGGCAGCAATCACCCGCTCGAAGAGCTTGCCCACCTCGTCGAGGAGACAAATGGGCCGGTATGCGGAGGGAGACTCCGCGGGCCGACCCTCCTTCCGGAGGAGGACCATCCTCGCCACCTTCCAACTGGGGGGGAATCGCCCGTCCCTCAGGCAGCGGTCGAACAACCGCCTGAGGTCGGCCCCAAGGACGCCCTGGGTCAAGACCCAAACCCGGCCGGGCACACCACCCGGACCCGGGGCCGTGTTACGAACCCCGAGCCGTCTGATGGCCGCTGCCAGCTCCTCCTGCGTGACCCCCAGCTCGGCCGTCCACTCCACTGGGACAGCCGCCGCCGCCGGAGGACGCGGTCCCCTCTCCCCAATTGGGAAGTGTGTATTGACCACGTCCTCCAGCAGCCGGGGGTCAAGACCCTCGGTGACGGGGGGCGCCCACGGGCGGAGCTTATTCAGCACCACCTTATATGGGCGCCCCCATGGATCGTCATCAAGGGTCTGGAGGAGCTCCTTCCATGCCCGGGTCTTGGCCCGTTTGATGGCGACCTGCAGAGCAACCCGCGCCACGCGGTATGCTCCATACAGGTCATCAGCTGCCCTCGCTCGCGCCACGCCGTCGCCTGTACGTTGACGACGGCGCGCGCGGGTGTACTGGCGTCGGGCGCGGACAGTCGCGACTCGCAACTCCGCGATCGCGTCCGACCACCAGTACACCGCCCGGCGAGGAGAAGCCCGCCCGACCCGAGGCATCGCCGCGTCGCAAATACCCGCGACCAATGCTCCGAGCCGGGCGAATCAGACTCATACTTTCGCGTTTTTCACATACTTGTTGAACAGATCCTGGGTTTTTTCTGGTTTGGATCACGTAGTAGTGCGGTACCACACTGAAACAGTCCATTAAACCTGTTTGCGATCAATATTTGAGAGGATAACGCATGTTAGGTCTGGGTTAGGTCTAGGATTTATCCTCATCAGGCTCATACTTTCGCATATTTCTCATACTTCATGGCTGGATCCTGGGCTATTTCTGGATTGGATCACGTAGTAATGTGGTACCACACTGAAACAGTCAATTAAACCTGGTTTTGATCAATATTTTAGAGAATAATTCATGTTAGGTCTAGGTTAGGTCTGGGATTTGCTCTCATCAGGCTCATTCTTTCGCATATTTCTCATACTTGATGGCTACATCCTAGGCTTCTTCTGGATTGCATCACGTAGTAATGAAGTACAACACTGAAGCAGTCAATTAAACCTGGTTTCGATCAATATTTTAGAGAATAATTCATGTTAGGTCTAGGTTAGGTCTGGGATTTGCTCTCATCAGGCTCATTCTTTCGCATATTTCTCATACTTGATGGCTAGATCCTGGGCTTTTTCTGGATTGCATCACGTAGTAATGAAGTACAACACTGAAACAGTCGATTAAACCAGGTTTCGATCAATATTTTTGAGGATAACGCATGTTAGGTCTAGGTTAGGCCTGGGATTTTCACTCATCAGTCTCATACTTTCGCATTCTTCTCATACTTGTTGAACGGATCCTGGGTTTTTTCTGGTTTGGATCACGTAGTAATATGGTACCACGCTGAAACAGTCAATTAAACCTGGTTTTGATCAATATTTTAGAGAATAATTCATGTTAGGTCTAGGTTAGGTCTGGGATTTGCTCTCATCAGGCTCATTCTTTCGCATATTTCTCATACTTGACGGCTCGATCCTGGGCTTTCTCTGGATTGCATCACGTAGTAATGAGGTACAACACTGAAACAGTCAATTAAACCTGGTTTCGATCAATATTTTAGAGAATAATTCATGTTAGGTCTAGGTTAGGTCTGGGATTTGCTGTCATCAGGCTCATTCTTTCGCATATATCTCATACTTGATGGCTAGATCCTGGGCTTTCTCTGGATTGCATCACGTAGTAATGAAGTACAACTCTGAAACAGTCAATTAAACCTGGTTTCCATCAATATTTTAGAGGACAACGCATGTCAGGTCTAGGTTAGGCCTGGGATTTGCTCTCATCAGGGACATACTTTCGAAGTTTTAACATACATATTGGTCTGATCGAGGGTTTTTTCTGCTTTGGATCACGTAGTAAAGTGGTACCACACTGAAACAGTCCATGAAACCTGGTGTTGATAAATATTTTAGAGGATAACGCATGTTAGGTCTGGGTTAGGTCTAGGATTTGCCCTCATAAGGCTCATACTTTCGCATATTTCTCATACTTCATGGCTAGATCCTGGGCTGTTTCTGGATTGTATCACGTAGTAATGTGGTACCACGCTGAAACAGTCAATTAAACCTGGTTTCGATCAATATCTTAGAGGACAACGCAAGTTAGGTCTGGGATAGGTCTGGGATTTGCCCACATCAGGCTCATACTTTCGCGTTTTTCACATACTTGTTGAACAGAACCTGGGTTTTTTCTGGTTTGGATCACGTAGTAGTGTGGTACCACACTGAAACAGTCCATTAAACATGGTTTGGATCAACATTTTAGAGGATAACGCATGTTAGGTCTAGGTTAGGTCTGGGATTTTCACTCATCAGACTCATACTTTCGCACACTTCACATACTCGTTGAACAGATCCTGGGTTATTTCCTGGTTTGGATCTCATAGTAATGTGGTACCACACTGAAACAGTCGATTAAACCAGGTTTCGATCAATATTTTTGAGGATAACGCATGTTAGGTCTAGGTTAGGCCTGGGATTTTCACTCATCAGTCTCATACTTTCGCATTCTTCTCATACTTGTTGAACGGATCCTGGGTTTTTTCTGGTTTGGATCACGTAGTAATATGGTACCACGCTGAAACAGTCAATTAAACCTGGTTTTGATCAATATTTTAGAGAATAATTCATGTTAGGTCTAGGTTAGGTCTGGGATTTGCTCTCATCAGGCTCATTCTTTCGCATATTTCTCATACTTGACGGCTCGATCCTGGGCTTTCTCTGGATTGCATCACGTAGTAATGAGGTACAACACTGAAACAGTCAATTAAACCTGGTTTCGATCAATATTTTAGAGAATAATTCATGTTAGGTCTAGGTTAGGTCTGGGATTTGCTGTCATCAGGCTCATTCTTTCGCATATATCTCATACTTGATGGCTAGATCCTGGGCTTTCTCTGGATTGCATCACGTAGTAATGAAGTACAACACTGAAACAGTCAATTAAACCTGGTTTCCATCAATATTTTAGAGGACAACGCATGTCAGGTCTAGGTTAGGCCTGGGATTTGCTCTCATCAGGGACATACTTTCGAAGTTTTAACATACATATTGGTCTGATCGAGGGTTTTTTCCGCTTTGGATCACGTAGTAAAGTGGTACCACACTGAAACAGTCCATGAAACCTGGTGTTGATAAATATTTTAGAGGATAACGCATGTTAGGTCTGGGTTAGGTCTAGGATTTGCCCTCATAAGGCTCATACTTTCGCATATTTCTCATACTTCATGGCTAGATCCTGGGCTGTTTCTGGATTGTATCACGTAGTAATGTGGTACCACGCTGAAACAGTCAATTAAACCTGGTTTCGATCAATATTTTAGAGGATAACGCAAGATAGGTGTGGCATAGGTCTGGGATTCGCCCTCATCAGGCTCATAATTTCGCATTCTTCACATACTTGTTGAACGGATCCAGGGTTTTTTCTGGTTTGGATCACGTAGTAATGTGGGACCACACTGAAACAGTCAATTAAACCTGGTTTCGATCAATATATTAGAGAATAATTCATGGTAGGTCTAGGTTAGGTCTGGGATTTGCTCTCATCAGGCTCATTCTTTCGCATATTTCTCATACTTGATGGATAGATCCTGGGCTTTTTCTGGATTGCATCACGTAGTAATGAAGTACAACACTGAATCAGTCAATTAAACCTGGTTTCCATCAATATCTTAGAGGACAACGCAAGTTAGGTCTGGGATAGGTCTGGGATTTGCCCACATCAGGCTCATACTTTCGCGTTTTTCACATACTTGTTGAACAGAACCTGGGTTTTTTCTGGTTTGGATCACGTAGTAGTGTGGTACCACACTGAAACAGTCCATTAAACATGGTTTGGATCAACATTTTAGAGGATAACGCATGTTAGGTCTAGGTTAGGTCTGGGATTTTCACTCATCAGACTCATACTTTCGCACACTTCACATACTCGTTGAACAGATCCTGGGTTATTTCCTGGTTTGGATCTCATAGTAATGTGGTACCACACTGAAACAGTCGATTAAACCAGGTTTCGATCAATATTTTTGAGGATAACGCATGTTAGGTCTAGGTTAGGCCTGGGATTTTCACTCATCAGACTCATACTTTCGCATTCTTCTCATACTTGTTGAACGGATCCTGGGTTTTTTCTGGTTTGGATCACGTAGTAATGTGGGACCACACTGAAACAGTCAATTAAACCTGGTTTCGATCAATATATTAGAGAATAATTCATGGTAGGTCTAGGTTAGGTCTGGGATTTGCTCTCATCAGGCTCATTCTTTCGCATATTTCTCACACTTGATGGATAGATCCTGGGCTTTTTCTGGATTGCATCACGTAGTAATGAAGTACAACACTGAATCAGTCAATTAAACCTGGTTTCCATCAATATCTTAGAGGACAACGCAAGTTAGGTCTGGGATAGGTCTGGGATTTGCCCACATCAGGCTCATACTTTCGCGTTTTTCACATACTTGTTGAACAGAACCTGGGTTTTTTCTGGTTTGGATCACGTAGTAGTGTGGTACCACACTGAAACAGTCCATTAAACATGGTTTGGATCAACATTTTAGAGGATAACGCATGTTAGGTCTAGGTTAGGCCTGGGATTTTCACTCATCAGACTCATACTTTCGCATTCTTCTCATACTTGTTGAACGGATCCTGGGTTTTTTCTAGTTTGTATCACGTAGTAATGTGGGACCACACTGAAACAGTCAACTAAACCTGGTTTCGATCAATATATTAGAGAATAATTAATGTTAGGTCTAGGTTAGGCCTGGGATTTTCACTCATCAGACTCATACTTTCGCACTCTTCTCATACTTGTTGAACGGATCCTGGGTTTTTTCTGGTTTGGATCACGTAGTAATGTGGTACCACACTGAAACATTGAATTAAACCTGGTCTTGATAAATATTTTAGAGGATAACGCATGTTAGGTCTGGGTTAAGTCTAGGATTTGCCCTCATCAGGCTCATACTTTCGCATATTTCTCATACTTCATGGCTGGATCCTGGGCTATTTCTGGATTGGATTACGTATTAATGTGGTACCACACTGAAACAGTCAATTAAACCTGGTTTTGATGAATATTTGATAGAATAATTCATGTTAGGTCTAGGTTAGGCATGGGATTTGCTCTCATCAGGCTCATTCTTTCGCATATTTCTCATACTTGATGGCTAGATCCTGGGCTTTCTCTGGATTGCATCACGTAGTAATGAAGTACAACACTGAAACAGTCAATTAAACCTGGTTTCCATCAATATTTTAGAGCACAACGCATGTTAGGTCTAGGTTAGGCCTGGGATTTGCCCTCATCAGGGTCATACTTTCGAAGTTTTAACATACATATTGGTCTGATCGAGGGTTTTTTCCGCTTTGGATCACGTAGTAAAGTGGTACCACACTGAAACAGTCTATTAAACCTGGTCTTGATAAATATTTTAGAGGATATCGCATGTTAGGTCTGGGTTAGGTCTAGGATTTGCCCTCATCAGGCTCCTACTTTCGCAATTTTCTCATACTTCATGGCCGGATCCTGGGCTATTTCCGGATTGGATCACATAGTAATGTGGTACCACACTGAAACAGTCAATTACACCTGGTTTTCATCAATATTTTAGAGGACAACGCATGTCAGGTCTAGGTTAGGTCTGGGATTTGCTCTCATCAGGGTCATACTGTCGCAGTTTTAACTTACTTGTTGAACGGATCCTGGGTTTTTTCTGGTTTGGTTCACGTAGTAATGTGGTACCACACTGAAACATTCAATTAAACCTGGTCTTGATAAATATTTTAGAGGATAACGCATGTTAGGTTTGGGTTAGGTCTAGGATTTGCCCTCATCAGGCTCATACTTTCGCATATTTCTTATTCTTCATGGCTAGATCCTGGGCTGTTTCTGGATTGTATCACATAGTAATGTGGTACCACGCTGAAACAGTCGATTAAACCTGGTTTCGATCAATATATTAGAGGATAACGCAAGTTAAGTCTGGGATAGGTCTGGGATTTGACCTCATCAGACTCATACTTTCGCGTTTTTCACATACTTGTTGAACAGATCCTGGGTTTTTTCTGGTTTGGATCACGTAGTAATGTGGTACCAACTGAAACAGTCGATGAAACCTGGTTTCGATCAATATTTTAGAGGATAACGCAAGTTAAGTCTGGGATTGGTCTGGGATTTGACCTCATCAGACTCATACTTTCGCACACTTCACATACTCGTTGAACAGATCCTGGGTTATTTTCTGGTTTGGACCACATAGTAATGTGGTACCACACTGAAACAGTCGATTAAACCAGGTTTCGATCAATATTTTTGAGGATAACGCACGTTAGGTCTAGGTTAGGCCTGGGATTTTCACTCATCAGATTCATACTTTCGCATTCTTCACATACTTGTTGAACGGATCCTGGGTTTTTTCTGGTTTGGATCACGTAGTAATGTGGGACCACACTGTAACAGTCAATTAAACCTGGTTTCGATCAATACTTTAGAGAATAATTCATGTTAGGTCTAGGTTAGGTCTGGGATTTGCTCTCATCAGGCTCATTCTTTCGCATATTTCTCATACTTGATGGCTATATCCTGGGCTTTTTCTGGATTGCATCACGTAGTAATGAAGTACAAGACTGAAACAGTCAATTAAACCTGGTTTCCATCAATATCTTAGAGGACAACGCAAGTTAGGTCTGGGATAGGTCTGGGATTTGCCCTCATCAGGCTCATTGTTTCGCGTTTTTCACATACTTGTTGAACAGATCCTGGGTTTTTTCTGGTTTGTATCACGTAGTAGTGTGGTACCACACTGAAACTGTCCATTAAACCTGGTTTGCATCAATATTTTAGAGGATAACGCATGTTAGGTCTAGGTTAGACCTGGGATTTTCACTCATCAGACTCATACTTTCGCATTGTTCACATACTTGTTGAACTGATCCTGGGTTTTTTCTGGTTTGGATCACGTAGTAATGTGGTACCACACTGAAACAGTCGATTAAACCTGGTTTCGATCAGTATTTTAGAGGATAACGCAAGTTAGGCCTGGGATAGGTCTGGGATTTGACCTCATCAGACTCATACTTTCGCACACTACACATACTCGTTGAACAGATCCTGGGTTATTTTCTGGTTTGGATCACATAGTAATGTGGTACCACACTGTAACAGTCGATTAAACCAGGTTTCGATCAATATTTTAGAGTATAACTCATGTTAGGTCTAGGGTTGGCCTGGGATTTTCATTTATCAGACTCATACTTTCGCATTCTTCACATATTTGTTGAACGGATCCTGGGTTTTTTCTGGTTTGGATCACGTAGTAATGTGGGACCACACTGAAACAATCAATTAAACCTGGTCTTGATATGTATTTTAGAGGATAACGCATGTTAGGTCTGGGATAGGTCTGGGATTTGCCCACATCAGGCTCATACTTTCGCGTTTTTCACATACTCGCTGAACAGATCCTGGGTTTTTTTCTGGTTTGGATCACGTAGTAATGTGGTACCACACTGAAACAGCCGGTTAAACCAGGTTTCGATCAATATTTTTGAGGATAACGCATGTTAGGTCAAGGTTATGCCTGGTATTTTCACTCATCAGACTCATACTTTCGCATTCTTCTCATACTTGTTGAACGGATCCTGGGTTTTTTCTGGTTTGGATCACGTAGTAATGTGGGACCACACAGAAACAATCAATTAAACCTGGTCTTGATAAATATTTTAGAGGATAACGCATGTTAGGTCTGGGTTAGGTCTAGGATTTGCCCTCGTCAGGCTCATACTTTCGCATATTTCTCATACTAGATGGCTAGATCCTGAGCTTTCTCTGGATTGCATCACGTAGTAATGAAGTACAACAGTGAAACAGTCAATTAAACCTGGTTTCCATCAATATTTTAGAGGACAACGCATGTTAGGTCTAGGTTAGGCCAGGGATTTGCCCTCATCAGGGTCATACTTTCGCAGTTTTAACATACATGTTGACCTGATCGAGGGTTTTTTCTGCTTTGGATCACGTAGTAAAGTGGTACCACACTGAAACAGTCCATTAAACCTGGTTTGGATCAATATTTTAGAGGATAACGCATGTTAGGTCTAGGTTAGCCCTGGGATTTTCACTCATCAGACTCATACTTTCGCATTCTTCACATACTTGTTGAACGGATCCTGGGTTTTTTCTGGTTTGGTTCACGTAGTAATGTGGTACCACACTGAAATATTCAATTAAACCTGATCTTGATAAATATTTTAGAGTATAACGCATGTTAGGTCTTGGTTAGGTCTAGGATTTGCCCTCATCAGGCTCATACTCTCGCATATTTCTCATACTTCATGGCTAGATCATGGGCTGTTTCTGGATTGTATCACGTAGTAACGTGGTACCACGCTGAAACAGTCAATTAAACCTGGTTTCGATCAATATTTTAGAGGATAACGCAAGTTAGGTCTGGCATAGGTCTGGGATTCGCCCTCATCAGACTCATACTTTCGCGTTTTTCACATACTTGTTGAACTGATCCTGGGCTTCTTCTGGTTTGAATCACGTAGGAATGTGGTACCACACTGAAACAGTCAATTAAACCTGGTTTCGATCAATATATTGGAGAATAATACATGTTAGGTCTAGGTTAGGTCTGGGATTTGCTCTCATCAGGCTCATACTTTCGCACACTTCACATACTCGTTTGACAGATCCTGGGTTATTTTCTGGTTTGGATCGCGTAGTAATATGTTACCACACTGAAACAGTCGATCAAACCAGGTTTCGATCAATATTTTTGAGGATAACGCATGTTAGGTGTAGGTTAGGCCTGGGATTTTCACTCATCAGACTCATACTTTCGCATTCTTCACATACTTGTTGAACTGATCCTGGGTTTTTTCTGGTTCGGATCACGTAGTAGTGTGGTACCACACTGAAACAGTCAATTAAACCTGGTTTCCATCAATATTTTAGAGAACATCGCATGTTAGGTCTAGGTTAGGTCGGGGATTTTCACTAATCAGACCCATACTTTCGCATTCTTCACATACTTGTTGAACGGATCCTGGGTTTTTTCTGGATTGCGTCACGTAGTAGTGTGGTACCACACTGAAACAGTCGATTAAACCTGGTTTCGATCAATATTTTTGAGGATAACGCCTGTTAGGTCTAGGTTAGGCCGGGGATTTTCACTCAACAGACTCATACTTTCGCATTCTTCACTTACTTGTTGAACGGATCTTGGGTTTTTTCTGGTGTGGATCACGTAGTAATGTGGTACCACACTGAAACAGTCAATTAAACCTGGTTTTGATGAATATTTTAGAGAATAATTCATGTTAGGTCTATGTTAGGTCAGGGATTTGCTCTCATCAAGCTCATTCTTTCGCATATTTCTCATACTAGATGGCTAGATCCTGGGTTATTTTCTGGTTTGGATCGCATCGTAATGTGGTACCACACTGAAACAGTCGATTAAACCAGGTTTCGATCAATATTATTGAGGATAACGCATGTTAGATCTAGGTTAGGCCTGGGATTTTCACTCATCAGACTCATACTTTCGCATTCTTCACATACTTGTTGAACGGATCTTGGGTTTTTTCTGGTGTGGATCACGTAGTAATGTGGTACCACACTGAAACAGTCAATTAAACCTGGTTTCGATCAATATTTTAGAGAATAATTCATGTTAGGTCTAGGTTAGGTCTGGGATTTGCTCTCATCAGGCTCATTCTTTCGCATATTTCTCATACTTGATGGTTAGATCCTGGGCTTTTTCTGGATTGCATCACGTAGTAATGAAGTACAACACTGAAACAGTCAATTAAACCTGGTTTCCATCAATATCTTAGAGGACAACGCAAGTTAGGTCTGGGATAGGTCTGGGATTTGCCCTCATCAGGCTCATACTTTCGCACACTTCACATACTCGTTGAACAGATCCTGGGTTTTTTCTGCTTTGGATCACGTAGTAAAGTGGTACCACACTGAGACAGTCCATTAAACCTGGTTTGGATCAGTATTTTAGAGGATAACGCATGTTAGGTCTAGGTTAGCCCTGGGATTTTCACTCATCAGACTCATACTTTCGCATTCTTCACATACATGTTGAACGGATCCTGGGTTTTTTCTGGTTTGGTTCACGTAGTAATGTGGTACCACACTGAAACATTCAATTAAACCTGATCTTGATAAATATTTTAGAGGATGACGCATGTTAGGTCTGGGTTAGGTCTAGGATTTGCCCTCATCAGGCTCATACTTTCGCATATTTCTCATACTTCATGGCTAGATCCTGGGCTGTTTCTGGATTGTATCACGTAGTAATGTGGTACCACGCTGAAACAGTCAATTAAACCTGGTTTCGATCAATATTTTAGAGGATAACGCAAGTTAGGTCTGGCATAGGTCTGGGATTCGCCCTCATCAGACTCATACTTTCGCGTTTTTCACATACTTGTTGAACAGTTCCTGGGTTTTTTCTGGTTTGTATCACGTAGTAATGTGGTACCACACTGAAACTGTCAATTAAACCTGGTTTCCATCAATATCTTAGAGGACAACGCAAGTTAGGTCTGGGATAGGTCTGGGATTTGCTCTCATCAGGCTCATACTTTCGCACACTTCACATACTCGTTTGACAGATCCTGGGTTATTTTCTGGTTTGGATCGCATCGTAATGTGGTACCACACTGAAACAGTCAATTAAACCTGGTTTCGATCAATATATTAGAGAATAATTCATGTTAGGTCTAGGTTAGGTCTGGGATTTGCTCTCATCAGGCTCATTCTTTCGCATATTTCTCATACTTGATGGCTAGATCCTGGGCTTTTTCTGGATTGCATCACGTAGTAATGAAGTACAACACTGAAACAGTCAATTAAACCTGGTTTCCATCAATATCTTAGAGGACAACGCAAGTTAGGTCTGGCATAGGTCTGGGATTCGCCCTCATCCGGCTCATACTTTCGCGTTTTTCACATACTTGTTGAACTGATCCTGGGCATTTTCTGGTTTGGATCACGTAGTAATGTGGTACCACACTGAAACAGTCAATTAAACCTGGATTCGATCTATATTTTAGAGAATAATTCATGTTAGGTCTAGGTTAGGTCTGGGATTTGCTCTCATCAGGCTCATACTTTCGCACACTTCACATACTCGTTGAACAGATCCTGGGTTTTTTCTGCTTTGGATCACGTATTAAGGTGGTACCACACTGAGACAGTCCATTAAACCTGGTTTGGATCAGTATTTTAGAGGATAACGCATGTTAGGTCTAGGTTAGCCCTGGGATTTTCACTCATCAGACTCATACTTTCGCATTCTTCACATACATGTTGAACAGATCCTGCGTTTTTTCTGGTTTGGATCACGTAGTAACGTGGGACCACACTGAAACAGTCAATTAAACCTGGTTTCGATCAATATATTAGAGAA
Source organism: Colletes latitarsis (assembly GCF_051014445.1). Taxonomy (NCBI): domain Eukaryota; kingdom Metazoa; phylum Arthropoda; class Insecta; order Hymenoptera; family Colletidae; genus Colletes; species Colletes latitarsis. The sequence continues at coordinate 12,474,329 of NW_027488366.1, forward strand.
TAATTCATGTTAGGTCTAGGTTAGGTCTGGGATTTGCTCTCATCAGGCTCATTCTTTCGCATATTTCTCATACTTGATGGCTAGATCCTGGGCTTTTTCTTGATTGCATCACGTAGTAATGAAGTACAACACTGAAACAGTCAATTAAACCTGGTTTCCATCAATATCTTAGAGGACAACGCAAGTTAGGTCTGTGATAGGTCTGGGATTTGCCCACATCAGGCTCATACTTTCGCGTTTTTCACATACTCGTTGAACAGATCCTGGGTTATTTTCTGGTTTGGATCACATAGTAATGTGGTACCATACTGAAACAGTCGATTAAACCAGGTTTCGATCAATATTTTTGAGGATAACGCATGTTAGGTCTAGGTTAGGCCTGGTATTTTCACTCATCAGACTCATACTTTCGCATTCTTCTCATACTTCATGGCTAGATCCTGGGCTATTTCTGGATTGTATCACGTAGTAATGTGGTACCACACAGAAACAGTCAATGAAACCTGGTTTCGATCAATATTTTAGAGGATAACGCATGTTAGGTCTAGGTTAGCCCTGGGATTTTCACTCATGAGACTCATACTTTCGCATTCTTCACATACTTGTTGAACTGATCCTGGGTTTTTTCTGGTTTGGATCACGTAGTAATGTGGTACCACACTGAAACAGTCAATTAAACCTGGTTTCGATCAATATTTTAGAGAATAATTCATGTTAGGTCTAGGTTAGGTCTGGGATTTGCTCTCATCAGGCTCATACTTTCGCACACTTCACATACTCGTTTGACAGATCCTGGGTTATTTTCTGGTTTGGATCGCATAGTAATGTGGTACCACAGTGAAACAGTCGATTAAACCAGGTTTCGATCAATATTTTTGAGGATAACGCATGTTAGGTCTAGGTTAGGCCAGGGATTTTCACTCATCAGACTTATACTTTCGCATTCTTCACATACTTGTTGAACGGATCCTGGGTTTCTTCTGGTTTGGATCACGTAGTAATGTGGGACCACACTGAAACAGTCAATTAAACCTGGTTTCGATCAATATTTTAGAGAATAATTCATGTTAGGTCTAGGTTAGGTCTGGGATTTGCTCTCATCAGGCTCATTCTTTCGCATATTTCTCATACTTGATGGTTAGATCCTGGGCTTTTTCTGGATTGCATCACGTAGTAATGAAGTACAACACTGAAACAGTCAATTAAACCTGGTTTCCATCAATATCTTAGTGGACAACGCAAGTTAGGTCTGGGATAGGTCTGGGATTTGCCCTCATCAGGCTCATACTTTCGCACACTTCACATACTCGTTGAACAGATCCTGGGTTTTTTCTGCTTTGGATCACGTAGTAAAGTGGTACCACACTGAGACAGTCCATTAAACCTGGTTTGGATCAGTATTTTAGAGGATAACGCATGTTAGGTCTAGGTTAGCCCTGGGATTTTCACTCATCAGACTCATACTTTCGCATTCTTCACATACATGTTGAACGGATCCTGGGTTTTTTCTGGTTTGGTTCACGTAGTAATGTGGTACCACACTGAAACAGTCGATTAAACCAGGTTTCGATCAATATTTTTGAGGATAACGCAACATAAGTCTGGGATAGGTCTGGGATTTTACCTCATCAGACTCATACTTTCGCGTTTTTCACATACTTGTTGAACAGATCCTGGGTTTCTTCTGGTTTGGATCACGTAGTAGTGCGGTACCACACTGAAACAGTCCATTAAACCTGCTTGCGATCAATATTTTAGAGGATAACGCATGTTAGGACCGTGTTAGGTCTAGGATTTGCCCTCATCAGGCTCATTCTTTCGCATACTTCTCAAACTTGATGGCTAGATCCTGGGCTTTTTCTGGATTGCATCACGTAGTAATGTGGTACCACACTGAAACATTCAATTAAACCTGGTCTTGATAAATATTTTAGAGGATAACGCATTTTAGGTCTGGGTTAGGTCTAGGATTTGCCCTCATCAGGCTCATACTTTCGCATATTTCTCATACTTCATGGCTAGATCCTGGGCTTTTTCTGGATTGCATCACGTAGTAATGAAGTACAACACTGAAACAGTCAATTAAACCTGGTTTCGATCAATATTTTTGAGGATAACGCATGTTAGGTCTAGGTTAGGCCGGGGATTTTCACTCAACAGACTCATACTTTCGCATTCTTCACATACTTGTTGAACGGATCTTGGGTTTTTTCTGGTGTGGATCACGTAGTAATGTGGTACCACACTGAAACAGTCAATTAAACCTGGTTTCGATCAATATTTTAGAGAATAATTCATGTTAGGTCTAGGTTAGGTCTGGGATTTGCTCTCATCAGGCTCATTCTTTCGCATATTTCTCATACTTGATGGTTAGATCCTGGGCTTTTTCTGGATTGCATCACGTAGTAATGAAGTACAACACTGAAACAGTCAATTAAACCTGGTTTCCATCAACATCTTAGAGGACAACGCAAGTTAGGTCTGGGATAGGTCTGGGATTTGCCCTCATCAGGCTCATACTTTCGCACACTTCACATACTCGTTGAACAGATCCTGGGTTTTTTCTGCTTTGGATCACGTAGTAAAGTGGAACCACACTGAGACAGTCCATTAAACCTGGTTTGGATCAGTATTTCAGAGGATAACGCATGTTAGGTCTAGGTTAGCCCTGGGATTTTCACTCATCAGACTCATACTTTCGCATTCTTCACATACATGTTGAACGGATCCTGGGTTTTTTCTGGTTTGGTTCACGTAGTAATGTGGTACCACACTGAAACATTCAATTAAACCTGATCTTGATAAATATTTTAGAGGATGACGCATGTTAGGTCTGGGTTAGGTCTAGGATTTGCCCTCATCAGGCTCATACTTTCGCATATTTCTCATACTTCATGGCTAGATCCTGGGCTGTTTCTGGATTGTATCACGTAGTAATGTGGTACCACGCTGAAACAGTCAATTAAACCTGGTTTCGATCAATATTTTAGAGGATAACGCAAGTTAGGTCTGGCATAGGTCTGGGATTCGCCCTCATCAGACTCATACTTTCGCGTTTTTCACATACTTGTTGAACAGTTCCTGGGTTTTTTCTGGTTTGTATCACGTAGTAATGTGGTACCACACTGAAACTGTCAATTAAACCTGGTTTCCATCAATATCTTAGAGGACAACGCAAGTTAGGTCTGGGATAGGTCTGGGATTTGCTCTCATCAGGCTCATACTTTCGCACACTTCACATACTCGTTTGACAGATCCTGGGTTATTTTCTGGTTTGGATCGCATCGTAATGTGGTACCACACTGAAACAGTCAATTAAACCTGGTTTCGATCAATATATTAGAGAATAATTCATGTTAGGTCTAGGTTAGGTCTGGGATTTGCTCTCATCAGGCTCATTCTTTCGCATATTTCTCATACTTGATGGCTAGATCCTGGGCTTTTTCTGGATTGCATCACGTAGTAATGAAGTACAACACTGAAACAGTCAATTAAACCTGGTTTCCATCAATATCTTAGAGGACAACGCAAGTTAGGTCTGGCATAGGTCTGGGATTCGCCCTCATCCGGCTCATACTTTCGCGTTTTTCACATACTTGTTGAACTGATCCTGGGCTTTTTCTGGTTTGGATCACGTAGTAATGTGGTACCACACTGAAACAGTCAATTAAACCTGGATTCGATCTATATTTTAGAGAATAATTCATGTTAGGTCTAGGTTAGGTCTGGGATTTGCTCTCATCAGGCTCATACTTTCGCACACTTCACATACTCGTTGAACAGATCCTGGGTTTTTTCTGCTTTGGATCACGTATTAAAGTGGTACCACACTGAGACAGTCCATTAAACCTGGTTTGGATCAGTATTTTAGAGGATAACGCATGTTAGGTCTAGGTTAGCCCTGGGATTTTCACTCCTCAGACTCATACTTTCGCATTCTTCACATACATGTTGAACAGATCCTGCGTTTTTTCTGGTTTGGATCACGTAGTAACGTGGGACCACACTGAAACAGTCAATTAAACCTGGTTTCGATCAATATATTAGAGAATAATTCATGTTAGGTCTAGGTTAGGTCTGGGATTTGCTCTCATCAGGCTCATTCTTTCGCATATTTCTCATACTTGATGGCTAGATCCTGGGCTTTTTCTTGATTGCATCACGTAGTAATGAAGTACAACACTGAAACAGTCAATTAAACCTGGTTTCCATCAATATCTTAGAGGACAACGCAAGTTAGGTCTGTGATAGGTCTGGGATTTGCCCACATCAGGCTCATACTTTCGCGTTTTTCACATACTCGTTGAACAGATCCTGGGTTATTTTCTGGTTTGGATCACATAGTAATGTGGTACCATACTGAAACAGTCGATTAAACCAGGTTTCGATCAATATTTTTGAGGATAACGCATGTTAGGTCTAGGTTAGGCCTGGTATTTTCACTCATCAGACTCATACTTTCGCATTCTTCTCATACTTCATGGCTAGATCCTGGGCTATTTCTGGATTGTATCACGTAGTAATGTGGTACCACACAGAAACAGTCAATTAAACCTGGTTTCGATCAATATTTTAGAGGACAACGCAAGTTAGGTCTGGGATAGGTCTGGGATTTGCCCTCATCAGGCTCGTACTTTCGCGTTTTTCACATACTTGTTGAACAGATCCTGGGTTTTTTCTGGATTGCGTCACGTAGTAGTGTGGTACCACACTGAAACAGTCGATTAAACCTGGTTTCGATCAATATTTTTGAGGATAACGCATGTTAGGTCTAGGTTAGGCCGGGGATTTTCACTCAACAGACTCATACTTTCGCATTCTTCACATACTTGTTGAACGGATCTTGGGTTTTTTCTGGTGTGGATCACGTAGTAATGTGGTACCACACTGAAACAATCAATTAAACCTGATCTTGATAAATATATTAGAGGATAACGCATGTTAGGTCTGGGTTAGGTCTAGGAGTCGCCCTCATCAGGCTCATACTTTCGCATATTTCTCATACTTCATGGCTGGATCCTGGGCTATTTCTGGATTGGATCACGTAGTAATGTGGTACCACACTGAAACAGTCAATTAAACCTTGTTTTGGTGAATATTTTAGAGAATAATTCATGTTAGGTCTATGTTGGGTCAGGGATTTGCTCTCATCAGGCACACAGTTTCGCGTTTTTCACATACTTGTTGAACAGATCCTGGGTTCTTTCTGGTTTGGATCACGAAGTAGTGTGGTACCACACTGAAACAGTCCATTAAACCTGGCTTCGCTCAATATTTTAGAGGATAACGCATGTTAGGTCTAGGTTAGGTCTGGGATTTGCTCTCATCAGGCTCATTCTTTCGCATATTTCTCATACTGGATGGCTAGATCCTGGGCTTTTTCTGGATTGCATCACGTAGTAATGTAGTACCACACTGAAACAGTCAATGAAACCTGGTTTCGATCAATATTTTAGAGGATAACGCATGTTAGGTCTAGGTTAGCCCTGGGATTTTCACTCATGAGACTCATACTTTCGCATTCTTCACATACTTGTTGAACTGTTCCTGTGTTTTTTCTGGTTTGGATCACGTAGTAATGTGGTACCACACTGAAACAGTCAATTAAACCTGGTTTCGATCAATATTTTAGAGAATAATTCATGTTAGGTCTAGGTTAGGTCTGGGATTTGCTCTCATCAGGCTCATACTTTCGCACACTTCACATACTCGTTTGACAGATCCTGGGTTATTTTCTGGTTTGGATCGCACAGTAATGTGGTACCACAGTGAAACAGTCGATTAAACCAGGTTTCGATCAATATTTTTGAGGATAACGCATGTTAGGTCTAGGTTAGGCCAGGGATTTTCACTCATCAGACTTATACTTTCGCATTCTTCACATACTTGTTGAACGGATCCTGGGTTTCGTCTGGTTTGGATCACGTAGTAATGTGGGACCACACTGAAACAGTCAATTAAACCTGGCTTCGATCAATATTTTAGAGAATAATTCATGTTAGGTCTAGGTTAGGTCTGGGATTTGCTCTCATCAGGCTCATTCTTTCGCATATTTCTCATACTTGATGGTTAGATCCTGGGCTTTTTCTGGATTGCATCACGTAGTAATGAAGTACAACACTGAAACAGTCAATTAAACCTGGTTTCCATCAATATCTTAGAGGACAACGCAAGTTAGGTCTGGGATAGGTCTGGGATTTGCCCTCATCAGGCTCATACTTTCGCACACTTCACATACTCGTTGAACAGATCCTGGGTTTTTTCTGCTTTGGATCACGTAGTAAAGTGGTACCACACTGAGACAGTCCATTAAACCTGGTTTGGATCAGTATTTTAGAGGATAACGCATGTTAGGTCTAGGTTAGCCCTGGGATTTTCACTCATCAGACTCATACTTTCGCATTCTTCACATACATGTTGAACGGATCCTGGGTTTTTTCTGGTTTGGTTCACGTAGTAATGTGGTACCACACTGAAACATTCAATTAAACCTGATCTTGATAAATATTTTAGAGGATGACGCATGTTAGGTCTGGGTTAGGTCTAGGATTTGCCCTCATCAGGCTCATACTTTCGCATATTTCTCATACTTCATGGCTAGATCCTGGGCTGTTTCTGGATTGTATCACGTAGTAATGTGGTACCACGCTGAAACAGTCAATTAAACCTGGTTTCGATCAATATTTTAGAGGATAACGCAAGTTAGGTCTGGCATAGGTCTGGGATTCGCCCTCATCAGACTCATACTTTCGCGTTTTTCACATACTTGTTGAACTGATCCTGGGCTTTTTCTGGTTTGGATCACGTAGTAATGTGGTACCACACTGAAACAGTCAATTAAACCTGGTTTCCATCAATATCTTAGAGGACAACGCAAGTTAGGTCTGGGTTAGGTCTAGGATTTGCCCTCATCAGGCTCATACTTTCGCATATTTCTCATACTTCATGGCTGGATGCTGGGCTATTTCTGGATTGGATCACGTAGTAATGTGGTACCACACTGAAACAGTCGATTAAACAAGGTTTCGATCAATATTTTTGAGGATAACGCAACATAAGTCTGGGATAGGTCTGGGATTTTACCTCATCAGACTCATACTTTCGCGTTTTTCACATACTTGTTGAACAGATCCTGGGTTTCTTCTGGTTTGGATCACGTAGTAGTGCGGTACCACACTGAAACAGTCCATTAAACCTGCTTGCGATCAATATTTTAGAGGATAACGCATGTTAGGACCGTGTTAGGTCTAGGATTTGCCCTCATCAGGCTCATTCTTTCGCATACTTCTCAAACTTGATGGCTAGATCCTGGGCTTTTTCTGGATTGCATCACGTAGTAATGTGGTACCACACTGAAACATTCAATTAAACCTGGTCTTGATAAATATTTTAGAGGATAACGCATTTTAGGTCTGGGTTAGGTCTAGGATTTGCCCTCATCAGGCTCATACTTTCGCATATTTCTCATACTTCATGGCTAGATCCTGGGCTTTTTCTGGATTGCATCACGTAGTAATGAAGTACAACACTGAAACAGTCAATTAAACCTGGTTTCCATCAATATCTTAGAGGACAACGCAAGTTAGGTCTGGGATAGGTCTTGGACTTGCCCTCATCAGGCTCATACTTTCGCGTTTTTCACATACTTGTTGAACAGATCCTGGGTTTTTTCAGGTTTGGATCACGTAGTAGTGTGGTACCACACTGACACAGTCCATTAAACCTGGTCTTGATAAATATTTTAGAGGATAACGCATGTTAGGTCTGGGATAGGTCTGGGATTTGCCCTTATCAGACTCATACTTTCGCACACTTCACATACTCGTTGAACAGATACTGGGTTATTTTCTGGTTTGGACCACATAGTAATGTGGTACCACACTGAAACAGTCGATTAAACCAGGTTTCGATCAATATTTTTGAGGATAACGCATGTTAGGTCTAGGTTAGGCCTGGGATTTTCACTCATCAGGCTCATACTTTCGCATTCTTCACATACTTGTTGAACGGATCCTGGGTTTTTTCTGGTTTGGATCACGTAGTAATGTGGGACCACACTGTAACAGTCAATTAAACCTGGTTTCGATCAATATTTTAGAGAATAATTCATGTTAGGTCTAGGTTAGGTCTGGGATTTCCTCTCATCAGGCTCATTCTTTCGCATATTTCTCATACTTGATGGCTAGATCCTGGGCTTTTTCTGGATTGCATCACGTAGTAATGAAGTACAACACTGAAACAGTCAATTAAACCTGGTTTCCATCAATATCTTAGAGGAAAACGCAAGTTAGGTCTGGGATAGGTCTGGGATTTGCCCTCATCAGGCCCATACTTTCGCGTTTTTCACATACTTGTGGAACAGATCCTGGGTTTTTTCTGGTTTGTATCACGTAGTAGTGTGGTACCACACTGAAACTGTCCATTAAACCTGGTTTGCATCAATATTTTAGAGGATAACGCATGTTAGGTCTAGGTTAGCCCTGGGATTTTCACTCATCAGACTCATACTTTCGCACTCTTCACATACATGTTGAACTGATCCTGGGTTTTTTCTGGTTTGGATCACGTAGTAATGTGGTACCACACTGAAACAGTCGATTAAACCTGGTTTCGATCAATATTTTAGAGGATAACGCAAGTTAGGTCTGGGATAGGTCAGGGATTTGATCTCATCAGACTCATACTTTCGCACACTACACATACTCGTTGAACAGACCCTGGGTTATTTTCTGGTTTGGATCACATAGTAATGTGGTACCACACTGTAACAGTCGATTAAACCAGGTTTCGATCAATATTTTAGAGTATAACTCATGTTAGGTCTAGGTTAGGCCTGGGATTTTCATTTATCAGACTCATACTTTCGCATTCTTCACATACTTGTTGAACGGATTCTGGGCTTTTCTGGTTGGGATCACGTAGTAATGTGGGACCACACTGAACCAGTCAATTAAACCTGGTTTCGATGAATATTTTAGAGAATAATTCATGTTAGGTCTAGGTTAGGTCTGGGATTTGCTCTCATCATTCTCATTCTTTCGCATATTTCTCATACTTGATGGCTAGATCCTGGGCTTTTTCTGGATTGCATCACGTAGTAATGAAGTACAACACTGAAACAGTAAATTAAACCTGGTTTCCATCAATATCTGAGAGGACAACGCAAGTTAGGTCTGGGATAGGTCTGGGATTTGCCCTCATCAGGCTCATACTTTCGCACACTTCACATACTCGTTGAACAGATCCTGGGTTTTTTCTGCTTTGGATCACGTAGTAAAGTGGTACCACACTGAAACAGTCGATTAAACCAGGTTTCGATCAATATTTTAGAAGATAACGCATGTTAGGTCTAGGTTAGCCCTGGGATTTTCACTCATCAGACTCATACTTTCGCGTTTTTCACATACTTGTTGAACTGATCCTGGGCTTTTTCTGGTTTGGATCACGTAGTAATGTGGTACCACACTGAAACAGTCAATTAAACCTGGTTTCGATCAATATTTTAGAGAATAATTCATGTTAGGTCTAGGTTAGGTCTGGGATTTGCTCTCATCAGGCTCATACTTTCGCACACTTCACAAATTCGTTTGACAGATCCTGGGTTATTTTCTGGTTTGGATCGCATAGTAATGTGGTACCACAATGAAACAGTCGATTAAACCAGGTTTCGATCAATATTTTTGAGGATAACGCAACATAAGTCTGGGATAGGTCTGGGATTTGACCTCATCAGACACATACTTTCGCGTTTTTCACATACTTGTTGAACAGATCCTGGGTTTTTTCTGGTTTGGATCACGTAGTAGTGTGGTACCACACTGAAACAGTCCATTAAACCTGCCTGCGATCAATATTTTAGAGGATAACGCATGTTAGGACTGGGTTAGGTCTAGGATTTGCCCTCATCTGGCTCATTCTTTCGCATATTTCTCAAACTTGATGGCTAGATCCTGGGCTTTCTCTGGATTGCATCACGTAGTAATGTGGTACCACACTGAAACATTCAATTAAACCTGGTCTTGATAAATATTTTAGAGGATAACGCATTTTAGGTCAGGGTTAGGTCTAGGATTTGCCCTCATCAGGCTCATACTTTCGCATATTTCTCATACTTCATGGCTAGATCCTGGGCTTTTTCTGGATTGCATCACGTAGTAATGAAGTACAACACTGAAACAGTCAATTAAACCTGGTTTCCATCAATATCTTAGAGGACAACGCAAGTTAGGTCTGGGATAGGTCTTGGACTTGCCCTCATCAAGCTCATGTTTTCGCGTTTTTCACATACTTGTTGAACAGATCCTGGGTTTTTTCAGGTTTGGATCACGTAGTAGTGTGGTACCACACTGAAACAGTCCATTAAACCTGGTTTGGATCAATATTTTAGAGGATAACGCATGTTAGGTCTGGGATAGGTCTGGGATTTGCCCTCATCAGACTCATACTTTCGCACACTTCACATACACGTTGATCAGATCCTGGGTTTTTTCTGGTTTGTATCACGTAGTAATGTGGTACCACACTGAAACAGTCGATGAAACCTGGTTTCGATCAATATTTTAGAGGATAACGCAAGTTAAGTCTGGGATTGGTCTGGGATTTGACCTCATCAGACTCATACTTTCGCACTCTTCACATACTCGTTGAACAGATCCTGGGTTATTTTCTGGTTTGGACCACATAGTAATGTGGTACCACACTGAAACAGTCGATTAAACCAGGTTTCGATCAATATTTTTGAGGATAACGCATGTTAGGTCTAGGTTAGGACTGGGATTTGCACTCATCAGGCTCATTCTTTCGCATATTTCTCATACTTGATGGCTAGATCCTGGGCTTTTTCTGGATTGCATCACGTAGTAATGTGGGACCACACTGAAACAGTCAATTAAACCTGGTTTCCATCAATATCTCAGAGGACAACGCAAGTTAGGTCTGGGATAGGTCTGGGATTTGCCCTCATCAGGCTCATACTTTCGCATTCTTCACATACTTGTTGAACGGATCCTGGGTTTTTTCTGGTTTGGTTCACGTAGTAATGTGGTACCACACTGAAACATTCAATTAAACCTGATCTTGATAAATATTTTAGAGGATAACGCATGTTAGGTCTGGGTTAGGTCAAGGATTTGCCCTCATCAGGCTCATACTTTCGCATATTTCTCATACTTCATGGCTAGATCCTGGGCTGTTTCTGGATTGTATCACGTAGTAATGTGGTACCACGCTGAAACAGTCAATTAAACCTGGTTTCGATCAATATTTTAGAGGATAACGCAAGTTAGGTCTGGCATAGGTCTGGGATTCGCCCTCATCAGACTCATACTTTCGCGTTTTTCACATACTTGTTGAACTGATCCTGGGCTTTTTCTGGTTTGGATCACGTAGTAATGTGGTACCACACTGAAACAGTCAATTAAACCTGGTTTCGATCAATATTTTAGAGAATAATTCATGTTAGGTCTAGGTTAGGTCTGGGATTTGCTCTCATCAGGCTCATACTTTCGCACACTTCACAAATTCGTTTGACAGATCCTGGGTTATTTTCTGGGTTGGATCGCATAGTAATGTGGTACCACACTGAAACAGTCGATTAAACCAGGTTTCGATCAATATTTTTGAGGATAACGCATGTTAGGTCTAGGTTAGGACTGGGATTTGCACTCATCAGGCTCATTCTTTCGCATATTTCTCATACTTGATGGCTAGATCCTGGGCTTTTTCTGGATTGCATCACGTAGTAATGAAGTACAACACTGAAACAGTAAATTAAACCTGGTTTCCATCAATATCTGAGAGGACAACGCAAGTTAGGTCTGGGATAGGTCTGGGATTTGACCTCATCAGACTCATACTTTCGCGTTTTTCACATACTTGTTGAACAGATCCTGGGTTTTTTCTGGTTTGGATCACGTAGTAGTGTGGTACCACACTGAAACAGTCCATTAAACCTGCCTGCGATCAATATTTTAGAGGATAACGCATGTTAGGACTGGGTTAGGTCTAGGATTTGCCCTCATCTGGCTCATTCTTTCGCATATTTCTCAAACTTGATGGCTAGATCCTGGGCTTTCTCTGGATTGCATCACGTAGTAATGTGGTACCACACTGAAACATTCAATTAAACCTGGTCTTGATAAATATTTTAGAGGATAACGCATTTTAGGTCTGGGTTAGGTCTAGGATTTGCCCTCATCAGGCTCATACTTTCGCATATTTCTCATACTTCATGGCTAGATCCTGGGCTTTTTCTGGATTGCATCACGTAGTAATGAAGTACAACACTGAAACAGTCAATTAAACCTGGTTTCCATCAATATCTTAGAGGACAACGCAAGTTAGGTCTGGGATAGGTCTTGGACTTGCCCTCATCAAGCTCATGTTTTCGCGTTTTTCACATACTTGTTGAACAGATCCTGGGTTTTTTCAGGTTTGGATCACGTAGTAGTGTGGTACCACACTGAAACAGTCCATTAAACCTGGTTTGGATCAATATTTTAGAGGATAACGCATGTTAGGTCTGGGATAGGTCTGGGATTTGCCCTCATCAGACTCATACTTTCGCACACTTCACATACACGTTGATCAGATCCTGGGTTTTTTCTGGTTTGTATCACGTAGTAATGTGGTACCACACTGAAACAGTCGATGAAACCTGGTTTCGATCAATATTTTAGAGGATAACGCAAGTTAAGTCTGGGATTGGTCTGGGATTTGACCTCATCAGACTCATACTTTCGCACTCTTCACATACTCGTTGAACAGATCCTGGGTTATTTTCTGGTTTGGACCACATAGTAATGTGGTACCACACTGAAACAGTCGATTAAACCAGGTTTCGATCAATATTTTTGAGGATAACGCATGTTAGGTCTAGGTTAGGACTGGGATTTGCACTCATCAGGCTCATTCTTTCGCATATTTCTCATACTTGATGGCTAGATCCTGGGCTTTTTCTGGATTGCATCACGTAGTAATGTGGGACCACACTGAAACAGTCAATTAAACCTGGTTTCCATCAATATCTCAGAGGACAACGCAAGTTAGGTCTGGGATAGGTCTGGGATTTGCCCTCATCAGGCTCATACTTTCGCATTCTTCACATACTTGTTGAACGGATCCTGGGTTTTTTCTGGTTTGGTTCACGTAGTAATGTGGTACCACACTGAAACATTCAATTAAACCTGATCTTGATAAATATTTTAGAGGATAACGCATGTTAGGTCTGGGTTAGGTCAAGGATTTGCCGTCATCAGGCTCATACTTTCGCATATTTCTCATACTTCATGGCTAGATCCTGGGCTGTTTCTGGATTGTATCACGTAGTAATGTGGTACCACGCTGAAACAGTCAATTAAACCTGGTTTCGATCAATATTTTAGAGGATAACGCAAGTTAGGTCTGGCATAGGTCTGGGATTCGCCCTCATCAGACTCATACTTTCGCGTTTTTCACATACTTGTTGAACTGATCCTGGGCTTTTTCTGGTTTGGATCACGTAGTAATGTGGTACCACACTGAAACAGTCAATTAAACCTGGTTTCGATCAATATTTTAGAGAATAATTCATGTTAGGTCTAGGTTAGGTCTGGGATTTGCTCTCATCTGGCTCATACTTTCGCACACTTCACAAATTCGTTTGACAGATCCTGGGTTATTTTCTGGTTTGGATCGCATAGTAATGTGGTACCACACTGAAACAGTCGATTAAACCAGGTTTCGATCAATATTTTTGAGGATAACGCAACATAAGTCTGGGATAGGTCTGGGATTTGACCTCATCAGACTCATACTTTCCCGTTTTTCACATACTTGTTGAACAGATCCTGGGTTTTTTCTGGTTTGGATCACGTAGTAGTGTGGTACCACACTGCAACAGTCCATTAAACCTGCTTGCGATCAATATTTTAGAGGATAACGCATGTTAGGACTGGGTTAGGTCTAGGATTTGCCCCCATCAGGCTCATTCTTTCGCATATTTCTCAAACTTGATGGCTAGAACCTGGGTTTTTTCTGGTTTGGATCACGTAGTAATGTGGTACCACACTGAAACAGTCGATTAAACCTGGTTTCGATCAATATTTTAGAGGATAACGCAAGTTAAGTCTGGGATTGGTCTGGGATTTGACCTCATCAGACTCACACTTTTGCACACTTCACATACTCGTTGAACAGATACTGGGTATTTTCTGGTTTGGATCACGTAGTGATGTGGTACCACACTGAAACAGTCGATTAAACCTGGTTTCCATCAATATCTTAGAGGACAACGCAAGTTAGGTCTGGGATAGGTCTTGGACTTGCCCTCATCAGGCTCATTCTTTCGCGTTTTTCACATACTTGTTGAACAGATCCTGGGTTTTTTCAGGTTTGGATCACGTAGTAGTGTGGTACCACACTGAAACAGTCCATTAAACCTGGTTTGGATCAATATTTTAGAGGATAACGCATGTTAGGTCTGGGATAGGTCTGGGATTTGCCCTCATCAGACTCATACTTTCGCACACTTCACATACTCGTTGAACAGATCCTGGGTTTTTTCTGGTTTGTATCACGTAGTAATGTGGTACCACACTGAAACAGTCGATGAAACCTGGTTTCGATCAATATTTTAGAGGATAACGCAAGTTAAGTCTGGGATTGGTCTGGGATTTGACCTCATCAGACTCATACTTTCGCACTCTTCACATACTCGTTGAACAGATCCTGGGTTATTTTCTGGTTTGGACCACATAGTAATGTGGTACCACACTGAAACAGTCGATTAAACTTGGTATCGATCAATATTTTTGAGGATAACGCATGTTAGGTCTAGGTTAGGCCTGGGATTTTCACTCATCAGGCTCATACTTTCGCATTCTTCACATACTTGTTGAACGGATCCTGGGTTTTTTCTGGTTTGGATCACGTATTAATGTGGGACCACACTGAAACAGTCAATTAAACCTGGTTTCGATCAATATTTTAGAGAATAATTCATGTTAGGTCTAGGTTAGGTCTGGGATTTGCTATCATCAGGCTCATTCTTTCGCATATTTCTCATACTTGATGGCTAGATCCTGGGCTTTTTCTGGATTGCATCACGTAGTAATGAAGTACAACACTGAAACAGTCAATTAAACCTGGTTTCCATCAATATCTTAGAGGACAACGCAAGTTAGGTCTGGGATAGGTCTGGGATTTGCCCTCATCAGGCTCATACTTTCGCGTTTTTCGCATACTTGTTGAACTGATCCTGGGTTTTTTCTGGTTTGTATCACGTAGTAGTGTGGTACCACACTGAAACTGTCCATTAAACCTGGTCTGCGTCAATATTTTAGAGGATGCCGCATGTTAGGTCTAGGTTAGCCCTGGGATTTTCACTCATCAGACTCATACTTTCGCACACTTCACATACTCGTTGAACAGATCCTGGGTTATTTTCTGGTTTGGATCACGTAGTAATGTGGGACCACACTGAAACAGTCAATTAAACCTGGTCTGGATAAATATTTTAGAGGATAACGCATCTTAGGTCTGGGTTAGGTCTAAGATTTGCCCTCATCAGGCTCACAGTTTCGCGTTTTTCACATACTTGTTGAACAGATCCTGGGTTCTTTCTGGTTTGGATCACGAAGTAGTGTGGTACCACACTGAAACAGTCCATTAAACCTGGTTTCGCTCAATATTTTAAAGGATAACGCATGTTATGTCTAGGTTAGGTCTGGGATTTGCTCTCATCAGGCTCATTCTTTCGCATATTTCTCATACTTGATGGCTAAATCCTGGGCTTTTTCTGGATTGCATCACGTAGTAATGTAGTACCACACTGAAACAGTCAATGAATCCTGGTTTCCATCAATATTTTAGAGGACAACGCAAGTTAGGTCTAGGTAAGTCCTGAGATTTTCACTGATCAGACTCATACTTTCGCATCCTTCACATACTTGTTGAACGGATGCTGGGTTTTTTCTGGTTTGGATCACGTAGTAATGTGGTACCACACTGAAACGGTCAATTAAACCTGGTTTCGATCAATATTTTAGAGGATAACGCAAGTTAGGTCTGGGATAGGTCTGGGATTTGCCCTCATCAGGCTCATACTTTCGCGTTTTTCACATACTTGTTGAACAGATCATGGGTTTTTTCTGGTTTGGGTCACGTAGTACTGTGATACCACACTGAAACAGTCGATTAAACCTGGTTTCGATCAATATTTTAGAGGATAACGCATGTTAGGTCTAGGTTAGCCCTGGGATTTTCACTCATCAGACTCATACTTTCGCATTCTTCACATACTTGTTGAACTGATCCTGGGTTTTTTCTGGTTTGGATCACGTAGTAATCTGGTACCACACTGAAACGGTCGATTAAGCCTGGTTTCGATCAATATTTTAGAGGATAACGCATGTTAGCTCTAGGTTAGCCCTGGGATTTTCACTCATCAGACTCATACTTTCGCATTCTTCACATACTTGTTGCACTGATCCTGGGTTTTTTCTGGTTTGGATCACGTAGTAATGTGGTACCACACTGAAACAGTCAATTAAACCTGGTTTCGATCAATATTTTAGAGAATAATTCATGTTAGGTCTAGGTTAGGTCTGGGATTTGCTCTCATCAGGCTCATACTTTCGCACACTTCACATACTCGTTTGACAGATCCTGGGTTATTTTCTGGTTTGGATCGCATAGTAATATGGTACCACACTGAAACAGTCGATCAAACCAGGTTTCGATCAATATTTTTGAGGATAACGCATGTTAGGTCTAGGTTAGGCCTGGGATTTTCACTCGTCAGACTCATACTTTCGCATTCTTCACATACTTGTTGAACGGATCCTGGGTTTTTTCTGGTTCGGATCACGTAGTAGTGTGGTACCACACTGAAACAGTCCATTAAACCTGGTTTGGATCAATATTTTAGAGGATAACGCATGTTAGCTCTAGGTTAGCCCTGGGATTTTCACTCATCAGACTCATACTTTCGCATTCTTCACATACTTGTTGAACTGATCCTGGGTTTTTTCACGTTTGGATCACTTAGTAATGTGGGACCACACTGAAACAATCAATTAAACCTGGTCTTGATAAATATTTTAGAGGATAACGCATGTTAGGTCTGGGTTAGGTCTAGGATTTGCCCTCATCAGGCTCATACTTTCGCATATTTCTCATACTTCATGGCTAGATCCTGGGCTGTTTCTGGATTGTATCACGTAGTAATGTGGTACCACGCTGAAACAGTCCATTAAACCTGGTTTGGATCAATATTTTAGAGGATAACGCATGTTAGGTCTAGGTTAGGTCTAGGATTTGCCCTCATCAGGCTCATACTTTCGCATATTTCTCATACTTCATGGCTAGATCCTGGGCTGTTTCTGGTTTGGATCACGTATTAATGTGGTACCACACTGAAACAGTCGATTAAACCTGGTTTCGATCAGTATTTTAGAGGATAACGCAACATAAGTCTGGGATAGGTCTGGGATTTGACCTCATCACACTCATACTTTCGCGTTTTACACATACTCGTTGAACAGATCCTGGGTTTTTTCTGGTTTGGATCACGTAGTAATGTGGTACCACACTGAAACGGTCGATTAAACCTGGTTTCGATCAATATTTTAGAGGATAACGCATGTTAGGTCTGGGTTAGACCAGGGATTTTCACTCATCAGATTCATACTTTCGCATTGTTCACATACTTGTTGAACTGATCCTGGGTTTTTTCTGGTTTCGATAACGTAGTAATGTGGTACCACACTGAAACAGTCGATTAAACCTGGTTTCCATCAATATCTTAGAGGACAACGCAAGTTAGGTCTGGGATAGGTCTTGGACTTGCCCTCATCAGGCTCATTCTTTCGCGTTTTTCACATACTTGTTGAACAGATCCTGGGTTTTTTCAGGTTTGGATCACGTAGTAGTGTGGTACCACACTGAAACAGTCCATTAAACCTGGTTTGGATCAATATTTTAGAGGATAACGCATGTTAGGTCTGGGATAGGTCTGGGATTTGCCCTCATCAGACTCATACTTTCGCACACTTCACATACTCGTTGAACAGATCCTGGGTTTTTTCTGGTTTGTATCACGTAGTAATGTGGTACCACACTGAAACAGTCGATGAAACCTGGTTTCGATCAATATTTTAGAGGATAACGCAAGTTAAGTCTGGGATTGGTCTGGGATTTGACCTCATCAGACTCATACTTTCGCACTCTTCACATACTCGTTGAACAGATCCTGGGTTATTTTCTGGTTTGGACCACATAGTAATGTGGTACCACACTGAAACAGTCGATTAAACCAGGTTTCGATCAATATTTTTGAGGATAACGCATGTTAGGTCTAGGTTAGGCCTGGGATTTTCACTCATCAGGCTCATACTTTCGCATTCTTCACATACTTGTTGAACGGATCCTGGGTTTTTTCTGGTTTGGATCACGTATTAATGTGGGACCACACTGAAACAGTCAATTAAACCTGGTTTCGATCAATATTTTAGAGAATAATTCATGTTAGGTCTAGGTTAGGTCTGGGATTTGCTATCATCAGGCTCATTCTTTCGCATATTTCTCATACTTGATGGCTAGATCCTGGGCTTTTTCTGGATTGCATCACGTAGTAATGAAGTACAACACTGAAACAGTCAATTAAACCTGGTTTCCATCAATATCTTAGAGGACAACGCAAGTTAGGTCTGGGATAGGTCTGGGATTTGCCCTCATCAGGCTCATACTTTCGCGTTTTTCGCATACTTGTTGAACTGATCCTGGGTTTTTTCTGGTTTGTATCACGTAGTAGTGTGGTACCACACTGAAACTGTCCATTAAACCTGGTCTGCGTCAATATTTTAGAGGATGCCGCATGTTAGGTCTAGGTTAGCCCTGGGATTTTCACTCATCAGACTCATACTTTCGCACACTTCACATACTCGTTGAACAGATCCTGGGTTATTTTCTGGTTTGGATCAGGTAGTAATGTGGGACCACACTGAAACAGTCAATTAAACCTGGTCTGGATAAATATTTTAGAGGATAACGCATCTTAGGTCTGGGTTAGGTCTAAGATTTGCCCTCATCAGGCTCACAGTTTCGCGTTTTTCACATACTTGTTGAACAGATCCTGGGTTCTTTCTGGTTTGGATCACGAAGTAGTGTGGTACCACACTGAAACAGTCCATTAAACCTGGTTTCGCTCAATATTTTAGAGGATAACGCATGTTATGTCTAGGTTAGGTCTGGGATTTGCTCTCATCAGGCTCATTCTTTCGCATATTTCTCATACTTGATGGCTAAATCCTGGGCTTTTTCTGGATTGCATCACGTAGTAATGTAGTACCACACTGAAACAGTCAATGAATCCTGGTTTCCATCAATATTTTAGAGGACAACGCAAGTTAGGTCTAGGTAAGTCCTGAGATTTTCACTGATCAGACTCATACTTTCGCATCCTTCACATACTTGTTGAACGGATGCTGGGTTTTTTCTGGTTTGGATCACGTAGTAATGTGGTACCACACTGAAACGGTCAATTAAACCTGGTTTCGATCAATATTTTAGAGGATAACGCAAGTTAGGTCTGGGATAGGTCTGGGATTTGCCCTCATCAGGCTCATACTTTCGCGTTTTTCACATACTTGTTGAACAGATCATGGGTTTTTTCTGGTTTGGGTCACGTAGTACTGTGATACCACACTGAAACAGTCGATTAAACCTGGTTTCGATCAATATTTTAGAGGATAACGCATGTTAGGTCTAGGTTAGCCCTGGGATTTTCACTCATCAGACTCATACTTTCGCATTCTTCACATACTTGTTGAACTGATCCTGGGTTTTTTCTGGTTTGGATCACGTAGTAATCTGGTACCACACTGAAACGGTCGATTAAGCCTGGTTTCGATCAATATTTTAGAGGATAACGCATGTTAGCTCTAGGTTAGCCCTGGGATTTTCACTCATCAGACTCATACTTTCGCATTCTTCACATACTTGTTGCACTGATCCTGGGTTTTTTCTGGTTTGGATCACGTAGTAATGTGGTACCACACTGAAACAGTCAATTAAACCTGGTTTCGATCAATATTTTAGAGAATAATTCATGTTAGGTCTAGGTTAGGTCTGGGATTTGCTCTCATCAGGCTCATACTTTCGCACACTTCACATACTCGTTTGACAGATCCTGGGTTATTTTCTGGTTTGGATCACGTATTAATGTGGTACCACACTGAAACAGTCGATTAAACCTGGTTTCGATCAGTATTTTAGAGGATAACGCAACATAAGTCTGGGATAGGTCTGGGATTTGACCTCATCACACTCATACTTTCGCGTTTTACACATACTCGTTGAACAGATCCTGGGTTTTTTCTGGTTTGGATCACGTAGTAGTGTGGCACCACACGGAAACAGTCCATCAAACCTGGTTTGGATAAATATTTTAGAGGATAACGTATGTTAGGTCTAGGTTAGGTCTGGGACTTTCACTCATCAGATTCATACTTTCGCATTGTTCACATACTTGTTGAACTGATCCTGGGTTTTTTCTGGTTTCGATAACGTAGTAATGTGGTACCACACTGAAACAGTCGATTAAACCTGGTTTCCATCAATATCTTAGAGGACAACGCAAGTTAGGTCTGGGATAGGTCTTGGACTTGCCCTCATCAGGCTCATTCTTTCGCGTTTTTCACATACTTGTTGAACAGATCCTGGGTTTTTTCAGGTTTGGATCACGTAGTAGTGTGGTACCACACTGAAACAGTCCATTAAACCTGGTTTGGATCAATATTTTAGAGGATAACGCATGTTAGGTCTGGGATAGGTCTGGGATTTGCCCTCATCAGACTCATACTTTCGCACACTTCACATACTCGTTGAACAGATCCTGGGTTTTTTCTGGTTTGTATCACGTAGTAATGTGGTACCACACTGAAACAGTCGATGAAACCTGGTTTCGATCAATATTTTAGAGGATAACGCAAGTTAAGTCTGGGATTGGTCTGGGATTTGACCTCATCAGACTCATACTTTCGCACTCTTCACATACTCGTTGAACAGATCCTGGGTTATTTTCTGGTTTGGACCACATAGTAATGTGGTACCACACTGAAACAGTCGATTAAACCAGGTTTCGATCAATATTTTTGAGGATAACGCATGTTAGGTCTAGGTTAGGCCTGGGATTTTCACTCATCAGGCTCATACTTTCGCATTCTTCACATACTTGTTGAACGGATCCTGGGTTTTTTCTGGTTTGGATCACGTATTAATGTGGGACCACACTGAAACAGTCAATTAAACCTGGTTTCGATCAATATTTTAGAGAATAATTCATGTTAGGTCTAGGTTAGGTCTGGGATTTGCTATCATCAGGCTCATTCTTTCGCATATTTCTCATACTTGATGGCTAGATCCTGGGCTTTTTCTGGATTGCATCACGTAGTAATGAAGTACAACACTGAAACAGTCAATTAAACCTGGTTTCCATCAATATCTTAGAGGACAACGCAAGTTAGGTCTGGGATAGGTCTGGGATTTGCCCTCATCAGGCTCATACTTTCGCGTTTTTCGCATACTTGTTGAACAGATCCTGGGTTTTTTCTGGTTTGTATCACGTAGTAGTGTGGTACCACACTGAAACTGTCCATTAAACCTGGTCTGCGTCAATATTTTAGAGGATGCCGCATGTTAGGTCTAGGTTAGCCCTGGGATTTTCACTCATCAGACTCATACTTTCGCATTCTTCACATACTTGTAGAACTGATCCTGGGAGTTTTCTGGTTTGGATCTCGTAGTAATGTGGTACCACACTGTAACAGTCGATTAAACCTGGTTTCGATCAATATTTTAGAGGATAACGCAAGTTAGGTCTGGGATAGGTCTGCGATTTGACCTCATCAGACTCATACTTTCGCACACTTCACATACTCGTTGAACAGATCCTGGGTTATTTTCTGGTTTGGATCACGTAGTAATGTGGGACCACACTGAAACCGTCAATTAAACCTGGTCTGGATAAATATTTTAGAGGATAACGCATCTTAGGTCTGGGTTAGGTCTAAGATTTGCCTTCATCAGGCTCACAGTTTCGCGTTTTTCACATACTTGTTGAACAGATCCTGGGTTCTTTCTGGTTTTGGATCACGAAGTAGTGTGGTACCACACTGAAACAGTCCATTAAACCTGGTTTCGCTCAATATTTTAGAGGATAACGCATGTTATGTCTAGGTTAGGTCTGGGATTTGCTCTCATCAGGCTCATTCTTTCGCATATTTCTCATACTTGATGGCTAAATCCTGGGCTTTTTCTGGATTGCATCACGTAGTAATGTAGTACCACACTGAAACAGTCAATGAATCCTGGTCTCCATCAATATTTTAGAGGACAACGCAAGTTAGGTCTAGGTAAGTCCTGAGATTTTCACTGATCAGACTCATACTTTCGCATCCTTCACATACTTGTTGAACGGATGCTTGGTTTTTTCTGGTTTGGATCACGTAGTAATGTGGTACCACACTGAAACGGTCAATTAAACCTGGTTTCGATCAATATTTTAGAGGATAACGCAAGTTAGGTCTGGGATAGGTCTGGGACTTGCCCTCATCAGGCTCATACTTTCGCGTTTTTCACATACTTGTTGAACAGATCATGGGTTTTTTCTGGTTTGGGTCACGTAGTACTGTGATACCACACTGAAACAGTCGATTAAACCTGGTTTCGATCAATATTTTAGAGGATAACGCATGTTAGGTCTAGGTTAGGTCTAGGATTTGCCCTCATCAGGCTCATACTTTCGCATATTTCTCATACTTCATGGCTAGATCCTGGGCTGTTTCTGGTTTGGATCACGTATTAATGTGGTACCACACTGAAACAGTCGATTAAACCTGGTTTCGATCAGTATTTTAGAGGATAACGCAACATAAGTCTGGGATAGGTCTGGGATTTGACCTCATCACACTCATACTTTCGCATTCTTCACATACTTGTTGAACTGATCCTGGGTTTTTTCTGGTTTGGATCACGTAGTAATCTGGTACCACACTGAAACGGTCGATTAAGCCTGGTTTCGATCAATATTTTAGAGGATAACGCATGTTAGCTCTAGGTTAGCCCTGGGATTTTCACTCATCAGACTCATACTTTCGCATTCTTCACATACTTGTTGCACTGATCCTGGGTTTTTTCTGGTTTGGATCACGTAGTAATGTGGTACCACACTGAAACAGTCAATTAAACCTGGTTTCGATCAATATTTTAGAGAATAATTCATGTTAGGTCTAGGTTAGGTCTGGGATTTGCTCTCATCAGGCTCATACTTTCGCACACTTCACATACTCGTTTGACAGATCCTGGGTTATTTTCTGGTTTGGATCGCATAGTAATATGGTACCACACTGAAACAGTCGATCAAACCAGGTTTCGATCAATATTTTTGAGGATAACGCATGTTAGGTCTAGGTTAGGCCTGGGATTTTCACTCGTCAGACTCATACTTTCGCATTCTTCACATACTTGTTGAACGGATCCTGGGTTTTTTCTGGTTCGGATCACGTAGTAGTGTGGTACCACACTGAAACAGTCCATTAAACCTGGTTTGGATCAATATTTTAGAGGATAACGCATGTTAGGTCTAGGTTAGGTCGGGGATTTTCACTAATCAGACTCATACTTTCGCATATTTCTCATACATGTTGAACAGATCCTGGGTTTTTTCACGTTTGGATCACTTAGTAATGTGGGACCACACTGAAACAATCAATTAAACCTGGTCTTGATAAATATTTTAGAGGATAACGCATGTTAGGTCTGGGTTAGGTCTAGGATTTGCCCTCATCAGGCTCATACTTTCGCATATTTCTCATACTTCATGGCTAGATCCTGGGCTGTTTCTGGATTGTATCACGTAGTAATGTGGTACCACGCTGAAACAGTCCATTAAACCTGGTTTGGATCAATATTTTAGAGGATAACGCATGTTAGGTCTAGGTTAGGTCTAGGATTTGCCCTCATCAGGCTCATACTTTCGCATATTTCTCATACTTCATGGCTAGATCCTGGGCTGTTTCTGGTTTGGATCACGTATTAATGTGGTACCACACTGAAACAGTCGATTAAACCTGGTTTCGATCAGTATTTTAGAGGATAACGCAACATAAGTCTGGGATAGGTCTGGGATTTGACCTCATCACACTCATACTTTCGCGTTTTACACATACTCGTTGAACAGATCCTGGGTTTTTTCTGGTTTGGATCACGTAGTAATGTGGTACCACACTGAAACGGTCGATTAAACCTGGTTTCGATCAATATTTTAGAGGATAACGCATGTTAGGTCTGGGTTAGCCCAGGGATTTTCACTCATCAGATTCATACTTTCGCATTGTTCACATACTTGTTGAACTGATCCTGGGTTTTTTCTGGTTTCGATAACGTAGTAATGTGGTACCACACTGAAACAGTCGATTAAACCTGGTTTCCATCAATATCTTAGAGGACAACGCAAGTTAGGTCTGGGATAGGTCTTGGACTTGCCCTCATCAGGCTCATTCTTTCGCGTTTTTCACATACTTGTTGAACAGATCCTGGGTTTTTTCAGGTTTGGATCACGTAGTAGTGTGGTACCACACTGAAACAGTCCATTAAACCTGGTTTGGATCAATATTTTAGAGGATAACGCATGTTAGGTCTGGGATAGGTCTGGGATTTGCCCTCATCAGACTCATACTTTCGCACACTTCACATACTCGTTGAACAGATCCTGGGTTTTTTCTGGTTTGTATCACGTAGTAATGTGGTACCACACTGAAACAGTCGATGAAACCTGGTTTCGATCAATATTTTAGAGGATAACGCAAGTTAAGTCTGGGATTGGTCTGGGATTTGACCTCATCAGACTCATACTTTCGCGTTTTTCACATACTTGTTGAACAGATCATGGGTTTTTTCTGGTTTGGGTCACGTAGTACTGTGATACCACACTGAAACAGTCGATTAAACCTGGTTTCGATCAATATTTTAGAGGATAACGCATGTTAGGTCTAGGTTAGGTCTAGGATTTGCCCTCATCAGGCTCATACTTTCGCATATTTCTCATACTTCATGGCTAGATCCTGGGCTGTTTCTGGTTTGGATCACGTATTAATGTGGTACCACACTGAAACAGTCGATTAAACCTGGTTTCGATCAGTATTTTAGAGGATAACGCAACATAAGTCTGGGATAGGTCTGGGATTTGACCTCATCACACTCATACTTTCGCATTCTTCACATACTTGTTGAACTGATCCTGGGTTTTTTCTGGTTTGGATCACGTAGTAATCTGGTACCACACTGAAACGGTCGATTAAGCCTGGTTTCGATCAATATTTTAGAGGATAACGCATGTTAGCTCTAGGTTAGCCCTGGGATTTTCACTCATCAGACTCATACTTTCGCATTCTTCACATACTTGTTGCACTGATCCTGGGTTTTTTCTGGTTTGGATCACGTAGTAATGTGGTACCACACTGAAACAGTCAATTAAACCTGGTTTCGATCAATATTTTAGAGAATAATTCATGTTAGGTCTAGGTTAGGTCTGGGATTTGCTCTCATCAGGCTCATACTTTCGCACACTTCACATACTCGTTTGACAGATCCTGGGTTATTTTCTGGTTTGGATCGCATAGTAATATGGTACCACACTGAAACAGTCGATCAAACCAGGTTTCGATCAATATTTTTGAGGATAACGCATGTTAGGTCTAGGTTAGGCCTGGGATTTTCACTCGTCAGACTCATACTTTCGCATTCTTCACATACTTGTTGAACGGATCCTGGGTTTTTTCTGGTTCGGATCACGTAGTAGTGTGGTACCACACTGAAACAATCCATTAAACCTGGTTTGGATCAATATTTTAGAGGATAACGCATGTTAGGTCTAGGTTAGGTCGGGGATTTTCACTAATCAGACTCATACTTTCGCATATTTCTCATACATGTTGAACAGATCCTGGGTTTTTTCACGTTTGGATCACTTAGTAATGTGGGACCACACTGAAACAATCAATTAAACCTGGTCTTGATAAATATTTTAGAGGATAACGCATGTTAGGTCTGGGTTAGGTCTAGGATTTGCCCTCATCAGGCTCATACTTTCGCATATTTCTCATACTTCATGGCTAGATCCTGGGCTGTTTCTGGATTGTATCACGTAGTAATGTGGTACCACGCTGAAACAGTCCATTAAACCTGGTTTGGATCAATATTTTAGAGGATAACGCATGTTAGGTCTAGGTTAGGTCTAGGATTTGCCCTCATCAGGCTCATACTTTCGCATATTTCTCATACTTCATGGCTAGATCCTGGGCTGTTTCTGGTTTGGATCACGTATTAATGTGGTACCACACTGAAACAGTCGATTAAACCTGGTTTCGATCAGTATTTTAGAGGATAACGCAACATAAGTCTGGGATAGGTCTGGGATTTGACCTCATCACACTCATACTTTCGCGTTTTACACATACTCGTTGAACAGATCCTGGGTTTTTTCTGGTTTGGATCACGTAGTAATGTGGTACCACACTGAAACGGTCGATTAAACCTGGTTTCGATCAATATTTTAGAGGATAACGCATGTTAGGTCTGGGTTAGCCCAGGGATTTTCACTCATCAGATTCATACTTTCGCATTGTTCACATACTTGTTGAACTGATCCTGGGTTTTTTCTGGTTTCGATAACGTAGTAATGTGGTACCACACTGAAACAGTCGATTAAACCTGGTTTCCATCAATATCTTAGAGGACAACGCAAGTTAGGTCTGGGATAGGTCTTGGACTTGCCCTCATCAGGCTCATTCTTTCGCGTTTTTCACATACTTGTTGAACAGATCCTGGGTTTTTTCAGGTTTGGATCACGTAGTAGTGTGGTACCACACTGAAACAGTCCATTAAACCTGGTTTGGATCAATATTTTAGAGGATAACGCATGTTAGGTCTGGGATAGGTCTGGGATTTGCCCTGATCAGACTCATACTTTCGCACACTTCACATACTCGTTGAACAGATCCTGGGTTTTTTCTGGTTTGTATCACGTAGTAATGTGGTACCACACTGAAACAGTCGATGAAACCTGGTTTCGATCAATATTTTAGAGGATAACGCAAGTTAAGTCTGGGATTGGTCTGGGATTTGACCTCATCAGACTCATACTTTCGCACTCTTCACATACTCGTTGAACAGATCCTGGGTTATTTTCTGGTTTGGACCACATAGTAATGTGGTACCACACTGAAACAGTCGATTAAACCAGGTTTCGATCAATATTTTTGAGGATAACGCATGTTAGGTCTAGGTTAGGCCTGGGATTTTCACTCATCAGGCTCATACTTTCGCATTCTTCACATACTTGTTGAACGGATCCTGGGTTTTTTCTGGTTTGGATCACGTATTAATGTGGGACCACACTGAAACAGTCAATTAAACCTGGTTTCGATCAATATTTTAGAGAATAATTCATGTTAGGTCTAGGTTAGGTCTGGGATTTGCTATCATCAGGCTCATTCTTTCGCATATTTCTCATACTTGATGGCTAGATCCTGGGCTTTTTCTGGATTGCATCACGTAGTAATGAAGTACAACACTGAAACAGTCAATTAAACCTGGTTTCCATCAATATCTTAGAGGACAACGCAAGTTAGGTCTGGGATAGGTCTGGGATTTGCCCTCATCAGGCTCATACTTTCGCGTTTTTCGCATACTTGTTGAACAGATCCTGGGTTTTTTCTGGTTTGTATCACGTAGTAGTGTGGTACCACACTGAAACTGTCCATTAAACCTGGTCTGCGTCAATATTTTAGAGGATGCCGCATGTTAGGTCTAGGTTAGCCCTGGGATTTTCACTCATCAGACTCATACTTTCGCATTCCTCACATACTTGTAGAACTGATCCTGGGAGTTTTCTGGTTTGGATCTCGTAGTAATGTGGTACCACACTGTAACAGTCGATTAAACCTGGTTTCGATCAATATTTTAGAGGATAACGCAAGTTAGGTCTGGGATAGGTCTGCGATTTGACCTCATCAGACTCATACTTTCGCACACTTCACATACTCGTTGAACAGATCCTGGGTTATTTTCTGGTTTGGATCACGTAGTAATGTGGGACCACACTGAAACCGTCAATTAAACCTGGTCTGGATAAATATTTTAGAGGATAACGCATCTTAGGTCTGGGTTAGGTCTAAGATTTGCCTTCATCAGGCTCACAGTTTCGCGTTTTTCACATACTTGTTGAACAGATCCTGGGTTCTTTCTGGTTTTGGATCACGAAGTAGTGTGGTACCACACTGAAACAGTCCATTAAACCTGGTTTCGCTCAATATTTTAGAGGATAACGCATGTTATGTCTAGGTTAGGTCTGGGATTTGCTCTCATCAGGCTCATTCTTTCGCATATTTCTCATACTTCATGGCTAGATCCTGGGCTGTTTCTGGTTTGGATCACGTATTAATGTGGTACCACACTGAAACAGTCGATTAAACCTGGTTTCGATCAGTATTTTAGAGGATAACGCAACATAAGTCTGGGATAGGTCTGGGATTTGACCTCATCACACTCATACTTTCGCATTCTTCACATACTTGTTGAACTGATCCTGGGTTTTTTCTGGTTTGGATCACGTAGTAATCTGGTACCACACTGAAACGGTCGATTAAGCCTGGTTTCGATCAATATTTTAGAGGATAACGCATGTTAGCTCTAGGTTAGCCCTGGGATTTTCACTCATCAGACTCATACTTTCGCATTCTTCACATACTTGTTGCACTGATCCTGGGTTTTTTCTGGTTTGGATCACGTAGTAATGTGGTACCACACTGAAACAGTCAATTAAACCTGGTTTCGATCAATATTTTAGAGAATAATTCATGTTAGGTCTAGGTTAGGTCTGGGATTTGCTCTCATCAGGCTCATACTTTCGCACACTTCACATACTCGTTTGACAGATCCTGGGTTATTTTCTGGTTTGGATCGCATAGTAATATGGTACCACACTGAAACAGTCGATCAAACCAGGTTTCGATCAATATTTTTGAGGATAACGCATGTTAGGTCTAGGTTAGGCCTGGGATTTTCACTCGTCAGACTCATACTTTCGCATTCTTCACATACTTGTTGAACGGATCCTGGGTTTTTTCTGGTTCGGATCACGTAG
The DNA here is from genome assembly GCF_051014445.1 of Colletes latitarsis. NCBI lineage: Eukaryota > Metazoa > Arthropoda > Insecta > Hymenoptera > Colletidae > Colletes > Colletes latitarsis. Next base: position 12,503,511 of record NW_027488366.1, read on the forward strand.
TAGTGTGGTACCACACTGAAACAGTCCATTAAACCTGGTTTGGATCAATATTTTAGAGGATAACGCATGTTAGGTCTAGGTTAGGTCGGGGATTTTCACTAATCAGACTCATACTTTCGCATATTTCTCATACATGTTGAACAGATCCTGGGTTTTTTCACGTTTGGATCACTTAGTAATGTGGGACCACACTGAAACAATCAATTAAACCTGGTCTTGATAAATATTTTAGAGGATAACGCATGTTAGGTCTGGGTTAGGTCTAGGATTTGCCCTCATCAGGCTCATACTTTCGCATATTTCTCATACTTCATGGCTAGATCCTGGGCTGTTTCTGGATTGTATCACGTAGTAATGTGGTACCACGCTGAAACAGTCCATTAAACCTGGTTTGGATCAATATTTTAGAGGATAACGCATGTTAGGTCTAGGTTAGGTCTAGGATTTGCCCTCATCAGGCTCATACTTTCGCATATTTCTCATACTTCATGGCTAGATCCTGGGCTGTTTCTGGTTTGGATCACGTATTAATGTGGTACCACACTGAAACAGTCGATTAAACCTGGTTTCGATCAGTATTTTAGAGGATAACGCAACATAAGTCTGGGATAGGTCTGGGATTTGACCTCATCACACTCATACTTTCGCGTTTTACACATACTCGTTGAACAGATCCTGGGTTTTTTCTGGTTTGGATCACGTAGTAATGTGGTACCACACTGAAACGGTCGATTAAACCTGGTTTCGATCAATATTTTAGAGGATAACGCATGTTAGGTCTGGGTTAGCCCAGGGATTTTCACTCATCAGATTCATACTTTCGCATTGTTCACATACTTGTTGAACTGATCCTGGGTTTTTTCTGGTTTCGATAACGTAGTAATGTGGTACCACACTGAAACAGTCGATTAAACCTGGTTTCCATCAATATCTTAGAGGACAACGCAAGTTAGGTCTGGGATAGGTCTTGGACTTGCCCTCATCAGGCTCATTCTTTCGCGTTTTTCACATACTTGTTGAACAGATCCTGGGTTTTTTCAGGTTTGGATCACGTAGTAGTGTGGTACCACACTGAAACAGTCCATTAAACCTGGTTTGGATCAATATTTTAGAGGATAACGCATGTTAGGTCTGGGATAGGTCTGGGATTTGCCCTGATCAGACTCATACTTTCGCACACTTCACATACTCGTTGAACAGATCCTGGGTTTTTTCTGGTTTGTATCACGTAGTAATGTGGTACCACACTGAAACAGTCGATGAAACCTGGTTTCGATCAATATTTTAGAGGATAACGCAAGTTAAGTCTGGGATTGGTCTGGGATTTGACCTCATCAGACTCATACTTTCGCACTCTTCACATACTCGTTGAACAGATCCTGGGTTATTTTCTGGTTTGGACCACATAGTAATGTGGTACCACACTGAAACAGTCGATTAAACCAGGTTTCGATCAATATTTTTGAGGATAACGCATGTTAGGTCTAGGTTAGGCCTGGGATTTTCACTCATCAGGCTCATACTTTCGCATTCTTCACATACTTGTTGAACGGATCCTGGGTTTTTTCTGGTTTGGATCACGTATTAATGTGGGACCACACTGAAACAGTCAATTAAACCTGGTTTCGATCAATATTTTAGAGAATAATTCATGTTAGGTCTAGGTTAGGTCTGGGATTTGCTATCATCAGGCTCATTCTTTCGCATATTTCTCATACTTGATGGCTAGATCCTGGGCTTTTTCTGGATTGCATCACGTAGTAATGAAGTACAACACTGAAACAGTCAATTAAACCTGGTTTCCATCAATATCTTAGAGGACAACGCAAGTTAGGTCTGGGATAGGTCTGGGATTTGCCCTCATCAGGCTCATACTTTCGCGTTTTTCGCATACTTGTTGAACAGATCCTGGGTTTTTTCTGGTTTGTATCACGTAGTAGTGTGGTACCACACTGAAACTGTCCATTAAACCTGGTCTGCGTCAATATTTTAGAGGATGCCGCATGTTAGGTCTAGGTTAGCCCTGGGATTTTCACTCATCAGACTCATACTTTCGCATTCCTCACATACTTGTAGAACTGATCCTGGGAGTTTTCTGGTTTGGATCTCGTAGTAATGTGGTACCACACTGTAACAGTCGATTAAACCTGGTTTCGATCAATATTTTAGAGGATAACGCAAGTTAGGTCTGGGATAGGTCTGCGATTTGACCTCATCAGACTCATACTTTCGCACACTTCACATACTCGTTGAACAGATCCTGGGTTATTTTCTGGTTTGGATCACGTAGTAATGTGGGACCACACTGAAACCGTCAATTAAACCTGGTCTGGATAAATATTTTAGAGGATAACGCATCTTAGGTCTGGGTTAGGTCTAAGATTTGCCTTCATCAGGCTCACAGTTTCGCGTTTTTCACATACTTGTTGAACAGATCCTGGGTTCTTTCTGGTTTTGGATCACGAAGTAGTGTGGTACCACACTGAAACAGTCCATTAAACCTGGTTTCGCTCAATATTTTAGAGGATAACGCATGTTATGTCTAGGTTAGGTCTGGGATTTGCTCTCATCAGGCTCATTCTTTCGCATATTTCTCATACTTCATGGCTAGATCCTGGGCTGTTTCTGGTTTGGATCACGTATTAATGTGGTACCACACTGAAACAGTCGATTAAACCTGGTTTCGATCAGTATTTTAGAGGATAACGCAACATAAGTCTGGGATAGGTCTGGGATTTGACCTCATCACACTCATACTTTCGCATTCTTCACATACTTGTTGAACTGATCCTGGGTTTTTTCTGGTTTGGATCACGTAGTAATCTGGTACCACACTGAAACGGTCGATTAAGCCTGGTTTCGATCAATATTTTAGAGGATAACGCATGTTAGCTCTAGGTTAGCCCTGGGATTTTCACTCATCAGACTCATACTTTCGCATTCTTCACATACTTGTTGCACTGATCCTGGGTTTTTTCTGGTTTGGATCACGTAGTAATGTGGTACCACACTGAAACAGTCAATTAAACCTGGTTTCGATCAATATTTTAGAGAATAATTCATGTTAGGTCTAGGTTAGGTCTGGGATTTGCTCTCATCAGGCTCATACTTTCGCACACTTCACATACTCGTTTGACAGATCCTGGGTTATTTTCTGGTTTGGATCGCATAGTAATATGGTACCACACTGAAACAGTCGATCAAACCAGGTTTCGATCAATATTTTTGAGGATAACGCATGTTAGGTCTAGGTTAGGCCTGGGATTTTCACTCGTCAGACTCATACTTTCGCATTCTTCACATACTTGTTGAACGGATCCTGGGTTTTTTCTGGTTCGGATCACGTAGTAGTGTGGTACCACACTGAAACAGTCCATTAAACCTGGTTTGGATCAATATTTTAGAGGATAACGCATGTTAGGTCTAGGTTAGGTCGGGGATTTTCACTAATCAGACTCATACTTTCGCATATTTCTCATACATGTTGAACAGATCCTGGGTTTTTTCACGTTTGGATCACTTAGTAATGTGGGACCACACTGAAACAATCAATTAAACCTGGTCTTGATAAATATTTTAGAGGATAACGCATGTTAGGTCTGGGTTAGGTCTAGGATTTGCCCTCATCAGGCTCATACTTTCGCATATTTCTCATACTTCATGGCTAGATCCTGGGCTGTTTCTGGATTGTATCACGTAGTAATGTGGTACCACGCTGAAACAGTCCATTAAACCTGGTTTGGATCAATATTTTAGAGGATAACGCATGTTAGGTCTAGGTTAGGTCTAGGATTTGCCCTCATCAGGCTCATACTTTCGCATATTTCTCATACTTCATGGCTAGATCCTGGGCTGTTTCTGGTTTGGATCACGTATTAATGTGGTACCACACTGAAACAGTCGATTAAACCTGGTTTCGATCAGTATTTTAGAGGATAACGCAACATAAGTCTGGGATAGGTCTGGGATTTGACCTCATCACACTCATACTTTCGCGTTTTACACATACTCGTTGAACAGATCCTGGGTTTTTTCTGGTTTGGATCACGTAGTAATGTGGTACCACACTGAAACGGTCGATTAAACCTGGTTTCGATCAATATTTTAGAGGATAACGCATGTTAGGTCTGGGTTAGCCCAGGGATTTTCACTCATCAGATTCATACTTTCGCATTGTTCACATACTTGTTGAACTGATCCTGGGTTTTTTCTGGTTTCGATAACGTAGTAATGTGGTACCACACTGAAACAGTCGATTAAACCTGGTTTCCATCAATATCTTAGAGGACAACGCAAGTTAGGTCTGGGATAGGTCTTGGACTTGCCCTCATCAGGCTCATTCTTTCGCGTTTTTCACATACTTGTTGAACAGATCCTGGGTTTTTTCAGGTTTGGATCACGTAGTAGTGTGGTACCACACTGAAACAGTCCATTAAACCTGGTTTGGATCAATATTTTAGAGGATAACGCATGTTAGGTCTGGGATAGGTCTGGGATTTGCCCTCATCAGACTCATACTTTCGCACACTTCACATACTCGTTGAACAGATCCTGGGTTTTTTCTGGTTTGTATCACGTAGTAATGTGGTACCACACTGAAACAGTCGATGAAACCTGGTTTCGATCAATATTTTAGAGGATAACGCAAGTTAAGTCTGGGATTGGTCTGGGATTTGACCTCATCAGACTCATACTTTCGCACTCTTCACATACTCGTTGAACAGATCCTGGGTTATTTTCTGGTTTGGACCACATAGTAATGTGGTACCACACTGAAACAGTCGATTAAACCAGGTTTCGATCAATATTTTTGAGGATAACGCATGTTAGGTCTAGGTTAGGCCTGGGATTTTCACTCATCAGGCTCATACTTTCGCATTCTTCACATACTTGTTGAACGGATCCTGGGTTTTTTCTGGTTTGGATCACGTATTAATGTGGGACCACACTGAAACAGTCAATTAAACCTGGTTTCGATCAATATTTTAGAGAATAATTCATGTTAGGTCTAGGTTAGGTCTGGGATTTGCTATCATCAGGCTCATTCTTTCGCATATTTCTCATACTTGATGGCTAGATCCTGGGCTTTTTCTGGATTGCATCACGTAGTAATGAAGTACAACACTGAAACAGTCAATTAAACCTGGTTTCCATCAATATCTTAGAGGACAACGCAAGTTAGGTCTGGGATAGGTCTGGGATTTGCCCTCATCAGGCTCATACTTTCGCGTTTTTCGCATACTTGTTGAACAGATCCTGGGTTTTTTCTGGTTTGTATCACGTAGTAGTGTGGTACCAAACTGAAACTGTCCATTAAACCTGGTCTGCGTCAATATTTTAGAGGATGCCGCATGTTAGGTCTAGGTTAGCCCTGGGATTTTCACTCATCAGACTCATACTTTCGCATTCTTCACATACTTGTAGAACTGATCCTGGGAGTTTTCTGGTTTGGATCTCGTAGTAATGTGGTACCACACTGTAACAGTCGATTAAACCTGGTTTCGATCAATATTTTAGAGGATAACGCAAGTTAGGTCTGGGATAGGTCTGCGATTTGACCTCATCAGACTCATACTTTCGCACACTTCACATACTCGTTGAACAGATCCTGGGTTATTTTCTGGTTTGGATCACGTAGTAATGTGGGACCACACTGAAACCGTCAATTAAACCTGGTCTGGATAAATATTTTAGAGGATAACGCATCTTAGGTCTGGGTTAGGTCTAAGATTTGCCTTCATCAGGCTCACAGTTTCGCGTTTTTCACATACTTGTTGAACAGATCCTGGGTTCTTTCTGGTTTTGGATCACGAAGTAGTGTGGTACCACACTGAAACAGTCCATTAAACCTGGTTTCGCTCAATATTTTAGAGGATAACGCATGTTATGTCTAGGTTAGGTCTGGGATTTGCTCTCATCAGGCTCATTCTTTCGCATATTTCTCATACTTGATGGCTAAATCCTGGGCTTTTTCTGGATTGCATCACGTAGTAATGTAGTACCACACTGAAACAGTCAATGAATCCTGGTCTCCATCAATATTTTAGAGGACAACGCAAGTTAGGTCTAGGTAAGTCCTGAGATTTTCACTGATCAGACTCATACTTTCGCATCCTTCACATACTTGTTGAACGGATGCTGGGTTTTTTCTGGTTTGGATCACGTAGTAATGTGGTACCACACTGAAACGGTCAATTAAACCTGGTTTCGATCAATATTTTAGAGGATAACGCAAGTTAGGTCTGGGATAGGTCTGGGACTTGCCCTCATCAGGCTCATACTTTCGCGTTTTTCACATACTTGTTGAACAGATCATGGGTTTTTTCTGGTTTGGGTCACGTAGTACTGTGATACCACACTGAAACAGTCGATTAAACCTGGTTTCGATCAATATTTTAGAGGATAACGCATGTTAGGTCTAGGTTAGGTCTAGGATTTGCCCTCATCAGGCTCATACTTTCGCATATTTCTCATACTTCATGGCTAGATCCTGGGCTGTTTCTGGTTTGGATCACGTATTAATGTGGTACCACACTGAAACAGTCGATTAAACCTGGTTTCGATCAGTATTTTAGAGGATAACGCAACATAAGTCTGGGATAGGTCTGGGATTTGACCTCATCACACTCATACTTTCGCGTTTTACACATACTCGTTGAACAGATCCTGGGTTTTTTCTGGTTTGGATCACGTAGTAATGTGGTACCACACTGAAACGGTCGATTAAACCTGGTTTCGATCAATATTTTAGAGGATAACGCATGTTAGGTCTGGGTTAGCCCAGGGATTTTCACTCATCAGATTCATACTTTCGCATTGTTCACATACTTGTTGAACTGATCCTGGGTTTTTTCTGGTTTCGATAACGTAGTAATGTGGTACCACACTGAAACAGTCGATTAAACCTGGTTTCCATCAATATCTTAGAGGACAACGCAAGTTAGGTCTGGGATAGGTCTTGGACTTGCCCTCATCAGGCTCATTCTTTCGCGTTTTTCACATACTTGTTGAACAGATCCTGGGTTTTTTCAGGTTTGGATCACGTAGTAGTGTGGTACCACACTGAAACAGTCCATTAAACCTGGTTTGGATCAATATTTTAGAGGATAACGCATGTTAGGTCTGGGATAGGTCTGGGATTTGCCCTCATCAGACTCATACTTTCGCACACTTCACATACTCGTTGAACAGATCCTGGGTTTTTTCTGGTTTGTATCACGTAGTAATGTGGTACCACACTGAAACAGTCGATGAAACCTGGTTTCGATCAATATTTTAGAGGATAACGCAAGTTAAGTCTGGGATTGGTCTGGGATTTGACCTCATCAGACTCATACTTTCGCACTCTTCACATACTCGTTAAACAGATCCTGGGTTATTTTCTGGTTTGGACCACATAGTAATGTGGTACCACACTGAAACAGTCGATTAAACCAGGTTTCGATCAATATTTTTGAGGATAACGCATGTTAGGTCTAGGTTAGGCCTGGGATTTTCACTCATCAGGCTCATACTTTCGCATTCTTCACATACTTGTTGAACGGATCCTGGGTTTTTTCTGGTTTGGATCACGTATTAATGTGGGACCACACTGAAACAGTCAATTAAACCTGGTTTCGATCAATATTTTAGAGAATAATTCATGTTAGGTCTAGGTTAGGTCTGGGATTTGCTATCATCAGGCTCATTCTTTCGCATATTTCTCATACTTGATGGCTAGATCCTGGGCTTTTTCTGGATTGCATCACGTAGTAATGAAGTACAACACTGAAACAGTCAATTAAACCTGGTTTCCATCAATATCTTAGAGGACAACGCAAGTTAGGTCTGGGATAGGTCTGGGATTTGCCCTCATCAGGCTCATACTTTCGCGTTTTTCGCATACTTGTTGAACAGATCCTGGGTTTTTTCTGGTTTGTATCACGTAGTAGTGTGGTACCACACTGAAACTGTCCATTAAACCTGGTCTGCGTCAATATTTTAGAGGATGCCGCATGTTAGGTCTAGGTTAGCCCTGGGATTTTCACTCATCAGACTCATACTTTCGCATTCTTCACATACTTGTAGAACTGATCCTGGGAGTTTTCTGGTTTGGATCTCGTAGTAATGTGGTACCACACTGTAACAGTCGATTAAACCTGGTTTCGATCAATATTTTAGAGGATAACGCAAGTTAGGTCTGGGATAGGTCTGCGATTTGACCTCATCAGACTCATACTTTCGCACACTTCACATACTCGTTGAACAGATCCTGGGTTATTTTCTGGTTTGGATCACGCAGTAATGTGGGACCACGCTGAAACCGTCAATTAAACCTGGTCTGGATAAATATTTTAGAGGATAACGCATCTTAGGTCTGGGTTAGGTCTAAGATTTGCCTTCATCAGGCTCACAGTTTCGCGTTTTTCACATACTTGTTGAACAGATCCTGGGTTCTTTCTGGTTTTGGATCACGAAGTAGTGTGGTACCACACTGAAACAGTCCATTAAACCTGGTTTCGCTCAATATTTTAGAGGATAACGCATGTTATGTCTAGGTTAGGTCTGGGATTTGCTCTCATCAGGCTCATTCTTTCGCATATTTCTCATACTTGATGGCTAAATCCTGGGCTTTTTCTGGATTGCATCACGTAGTAATGTAGTACCACACTGAAACAGTCAATGAATCCTGGTCTCCATCAATATTTTAGAGGACAACGCAAGTTAGGTCTAGGTAAGTCCTGAGATTTTCACTGATCAGACTCATACTTTCGCATCCTTCACATACTTGTTGAACGGATGCTGGGTTTTTTCTGGTTTGGATCACGTAGTAATGTGGTACCACACTGAAACGGTCAATTAAACCTGGTTTCGATCAATATTTTAGAGGATAACGCAAGTTAGGTCTGGGATAGGTCTGGGACTTGCCCTCATCAGGCTCATACTTTCGCGTTTTTCACATACTTGTTGAACAGATCACGGGTTTTTTCTGGTTTGGATCACGTAGTAATCTGGTACCACACTGAAACGGTCGATTAAGCCTGGTTTCGATCAATATTTTAGAGGATAACGCATGTTAGCTCTAGGTTAGCCCTGGGATTTTCACTCATCAGACTCATACTTTCGCATTCTTCACATACTTGTTGCACTGATCCTGGGTTTTTTCTGGTTTGGATCACGTAGTAATGTGGTACCACACTGAAACAGTCAATTAAACCTGGTTTCGATCAATATTTTAGAGAATAATTCATGTTAGGTCTAGGTTAGGTCTGGGATTTGCTCTCATCAGGCTCATACTTTCGCACACTTCACATACTCGTTTGACAGATCCTGGGTTATTTTCTGGTTTGGATCGCATAGTAATATGGTACCACACTGAAACAGTCGATCAAACCAGGTTTCGATCAATATTTTTGAGGATAACGCATGTTAGGTCTAGGTTAGGCCTGGGATTTTCACTCGTCAGACTCATACTTTCGCATTCTTCACATACTTGTTGAACGGATCCTGGGTTTTTTCTGGTTCGGATCACGTAGTAGTGTGGTACCACACTGAAACAGTCCATTAAACCTGGTTTGGATCAATATTTTAGAGGATAACGCATGTTAGGTCTAGGTTAGGTCGGGGATTTTCACTAATCAGACTCATACTTTCGCATATTTCTCATACATGTTGAACAGATCCTGGGTTTTTTCACGTTTGGATCACTTAGTAATGTGGGACCACACTGAAACAATCAATTAAACCTGGTCTTGATAAATATTTTAGAGGATAACGCATGTTAGGTCTGGGTTAGGTCTAGGATTTGCCCTCATCAGGCTCATACTTTCGCATATTTCTCATACTTCATGGCTAGATCCTGGGCTGTTTCTGGATTGTATCACGTAGTAATGTGGTACCACGCTGAAACAGTCCATTAAACCTGGTTTGGATCAATATTTTAGAGGATAACGCATGTTAGGTCTAGGTTAGGTCGGGGATTTTCACTCATCAGACTCATACTTTCGCATTCTTCACATACTTGTTGAACGGATCCTGGGTTTTTTCTGGTTTGGATCACGTATTAATGTGGTACCACACTGAAACAGTCGATTAAACCTGGTTTCGATCAGTATTTTAGAGGATAACGCAACATAAGTCAGGGATAGGTCTGGGATTTGACATCATCACACTCATACTTTCGCGTTTTACACATACTCGTTGAACAGATCCTGGGTTTTTTCTGGTTTGGATCACGTAGTAATGTGGTACCACACTGAAACGGTCGATTAAACCTGGTTTCGATCAATATTTTAGAGGATAACGCATGTTAGGTCTGGGTTAGCCCAGGGATTTTCACTCATCAGATTCATACTTTCGCATTGTTCACATACTTGTTGAACTGATCCTGGGTTTTTTCTGGTTTCGATAACGTAGTAATGTGGTACCGCACTGAAACAGTCAATTAAACCTGGTTTCCATCAATATCTTAGAGGACAACGCATGTTAGGTCTAGGTTAGGCCTGGGATTTGCCCTCATCAGGGTCATACTTCCGCAGTTTTAACATACATGTTGACCTGATCGAGGGTTTTTTCTGCTTTGGATCACGTAGTAAAGTGGTGCCACACTGAAACAGTCCATTAAACCTGGTTTGGATCAATATTTTACAGGATAACGCATGTTAGGTCTAGGTTTGCCCTGGGATTTTCACTCATCAGACTCATACTTTCGCATTCTTCACATACTTGTTGACCGGATCCTGGGTTTTTTCAGGTTTGGTTCACGTAGTAATGTGGTACCACACTGAAACATTCAATTAAACCTGGTCTTGATAAATATTTTAGAGGATAACGCATGTTAGGTTTGGGTTAGGTCTAGGATTTGCCCTCATCAGGCTCATACTTTCGCATATTTCTCATACTTCATGGCTAGATCCTGGGCTGTTTCTGGATTGTATCACGTAGTAATGCGGTACCACGCCGAAACAGTCAATTAAAACTGGTTTCGATTAATATTTTAGAGGATAACGCAAGTTTGGTCTGGGATAGGTCTGGGATTCGCCCTCATCAGGCTCATACTTTCGCGTTTTTCACATACTTGTTGAACTGATCCTGGGTTTTTTCTGGTTTGGATCACGTAGCAATGTGGTACCGCACTGAAACAGTCGATTAAACCTGGTTTCGATCAATATTTTAGAGGATAACGCAAGTTTGGTCTGGGATAGGTCTGGGTTTTGCCCTCATCAGGCTCATACTTTCGCGTTTTTCACATACTTGTTGAACAGATCCTGGGTTTTTTCTGGTTTGGATCACGTAGTAATGTGGGACCACATTGAAACAGTCCATTAAACCTGGTTTGGATCAATATTTTAGAGGATAACGCGTGTTAGGTCTAGGTTAGGTCTGGGATTTTCACTCATCAGACTCATACTTTCGCATTCTTCACATACTTGTTGAACAGATCCTGGGTTTTTTATGGTTTGGCTCACGTAGTAATGTGGTACCACACTGAAACATTCAATTAAACCTAGTCTTGATAAATATTTTAGAGGATAACGCATGTTAGGTCTGGGTTACGACTAGGATTTGCCCCTATCAGGCTCATACTTTCGCATATTTCTCATACTTCATGGCTGGATCCTGGGCTATTTCTGGTTTGGATCACGTAGTAATGTGGTACCACACTGAAACAGTCAATTAAACCTGGTTTTGATCAATATTTTAGAGAATAATTCATGTCAGGTCTAGGTTAGGTCTGGGATTTGCTCTCATCAGGCTCATTCTTTCGCATATTTCTCATACTTGATGGCTAGATCCTGGGCTTTTTCCGGTTTGCATCACGTAGTAATGAAGTACAACACTGAAACAGTCAACTCAACCTGGTTTCGATCAATATTTTAGAGGATAACGCATGTTAGGTCTAGGTTAGCCCTGGGATTTTCACTCATCAGACTCATACTTTCGCATTCTTCTCATACTTCATGGCTAGATCCTGGGCTATTTCTGGATTGTATCACGTAGTAATGTGGTACCACACTGGAACATTCAATTAAACCTGGTCTTGATAAATATTTTAGAGGATAACGCATGATAGGTTTGGGTTAGGTCTAGGATTTGCCCTCATCAGGCTGATACTTTCGCATATTTCTCATACTTCATGGCTAGATCCTGGGCTGTTTCTGGATTGTATCAAGTAGTAATGTGGTACCACGCTGAAACAGTCAATTAAGCCTGATTTCGATGAATATTTTAGAGGATAACGCAAGTTAGGTCTGGGATAGGTCTGGGATTCGCCCTCATCAGGCTCATACCTTCGCATATTTCTCATACTTGATGGCTAGATCCTGGGCTTTTTCTGGATTGCATCACGTAGTAATGTGGAACCACACTGGAACATTCAATTAAACCTGGTCTTGATAAATATTTTAGAGGATAACGCATGTTAGGTTTGGGTTAGGTCTAGGATTTGCCCTCATCAGGCTGATACTTTCGCATATTTCTCATACTTCATGGCTAGATCCTGGGCTTTTTCTGGATTGCATCACGTAGTAATGAAGTACAACACTGAAGCAGTCAATTAAACCTGGTTTCCATCAATATCTTAGAGGACAACGCAAGTTAGGTCTGGGATAAGTCTGGGATTTGCCCTCATCAGGCTCATACTTTCGCGTTTTTCACATACTTGTTGAACAGATCCTGTGTTTTTTCTGGTTTGGATCACGTAGTAGTGTGGTACCACACTGAAACAGTCCGTTAAACCTTGTTTGGATCAATATTTTAGAGGATAACGCATGTCAGGTCTGGGATAGGTCTGGGATTTGCCCTCATCAGACTCATACTTTCGCACACTTCACATACTCGTTGAACAGATCCTGGGTTATTTTCTGGATTGCATCACGTAGTAATGTGGTACCACACTGGAACATTCAATTAAACCTGGTCTTGATAAATATTTTAGAGGATAACGCATGTTAGGTTTGGGTTAGGTCTAGGATTTGCCCTCGTCAGGCTCATACTTTCGCATATTTCTCATATTTCATGGCTAGATCCTTGGCTATTTCTGGATTGGATCACGTAGTAATGTGGTACCACACTGAAACAGTCGATTAAACCTGGATTCGATCAATATTTTAGAGAATAATTCATGTTTGGTCTAGGTTAGGCCTGGGATTTTCACTCATCAGACTCATACTTTCGCATTCTTCACATACTTGTTGACCGGATCCTGGGTTTTTTCCGGTTTGGGTCAATTAGTAGTGTGGTGCCACACTGAAACAGTCAATTCAACCTGGTATCGATCAATATTTTAGAGGACAACGCATGTTAGGTTTAGGTTAGTCCTGGGATTTGCCCTCATCAGGGTCATACTTTCGCAGTTTTAACATACATGTTGACGTGATCGAGGGTTTTTTCTGCTTTGGATCAGGTAGTAAAGTGGTACCACACTGAAACAGTCCATTAAACCTGGTTTGGATCCACATTTTAGAGGATAACGCATGTTAGGTCTAGGTAAGCCCTAGGATCTTCACTCATCAGACTCATACATTCGCAATCTTCACATACTTGTTGAACGGATCCTGGGTTTTTTCTGGTTTGGTTCACGTAGTAATGTGGTACCACACTGGAACATTCAATTAAACCTGGTCTTGATAAATATTTTAGAGGATAACGCATGATAGGTTTGGGTTAGGTCTAGGATTTGCCCTCATCAGGCTCATACTTTCGCATACTTCACATACTTGTTGAACGGATCCTGGGCTTTTTCCGGTTTGGGTCAAGTAGTAGTGTGGTACCACACTGAAACAGTCGATTAAACCTGGTTTCGATCAATATTTTTGAGGATAACGCATGTTAGGTCTAGGTTAGGCCGGGGATTTTCACTCAGCAGACTCATACTTTCGCATTCTTCACATACTTGTTGAACGGATCCTGGGTTTTTTCTGGTTTGGATCACGTAGTAATGTGGGACCACACTGAAACAGTCGATTAAACCTGGTATCGATCAATATTTTAGAGGACAACGCATGTTAGGTTTAGGTTAGTCCTGGGATTTGCCCTCATCAGGGTCATACTTTCGCAGTTTTAACATACATGTTGACGTGATCGAGGGTTTTTTCTGCTTTGGATCAGGTAGTAAAGTGGTACCACACTGAAACAGTCGATTAAACCTCGTTTCGATCAATATTTTAGAGGATAACGCAAGTTTGGTCTGGGATAGGTCTGGGATTTGCCCTCATCAGGCTCATACTTTCGCGTTTCTCACATACTCGTTGACAAGATCCTGGCTTTTTTCTGGTTTGGATCACGTAGTAATGTGGTACCACACTGAAACAGTCGATTAAACCTGGTTTCGATTAATATTTTTGAGGATAACGCATGTTAGGTCTGGGATAGGTCTGGGATTTGCCCTCATCAGACTCATACTTTCGCATACTTCACATACTTGTTGAACGGATCCTGGGCTTTTTCCGGTTTGGGTCAAGTAGTAGTGTGGTACCACACTGAAACAGTCGATTAAACCTGGTTTCGATCAATATTTTTGAGGATAACGCATGTTAGGTCTAGGTTAGGCCGGGGATTTTCACTCAGCAGACTCATACTTTCGCATTCTTCACATACTTGTTGAACGGATCCTGGGTTTTTTCTGGTTTGGATCACGTAGTAATGTGGGACCACACTGAAACAGTCGATTAAACCTGGTATCGATCAATATTTTAGAGGACAACGCATGTTAGGTTTAGGTTAGTCCTGGGATTTGCCCTCATCAGGGTCATACTTTCGCAGTTTTAACATACATGTTGACCTGATCGAGGGTTTTTTCTGCTTTGGATCACGTAGTAAAGTGGTACCACACTAAAACATTCAATTAAACCTGGTTTCGATCAATATTTTAGAGGATAACGCAAGTTAGGTCTGGGATAGGTCTGGGATTTGCCCTCATCAGACTCATACTTTCGCATACTTCACATACTTGTTGAACAGATCCTGGGATTTTTTCTGGTTTGGATCACGTAGTAATTTCGTACCACACTAAAACAGTCAATTAAACCTGGTTTCGATCAATATTTTAGAGGATAACGAATGTTATGTCTAGTTTAGGCCTGGGATTTGCCCTCATCAGACTCATACTTTCGCATACTTTACATACTTGTTGAACAGATCCTGAGTATTTTTCTGGTTTGGATCACGTAGTAATGTGGTACCACACTGAAACAGTCGATTAAACCTGGTTTCGATCAATATTTTTGAGGATATCGCATGTTAGGTCTAGGTTAGGCCGAGGATTTTCACTCATCAGACTCATACTTTCGTATTCTTCACATACTTGTTGAACAGATCCTGGGTTTTTTATGGTTTGGTTCACGTAGTAATGTGGTACCACACTGAAACATTCAATTAAACCTAGTCTTGATAAATATTTTAGAGGATAACGCATGTTAGGCCTGGGTTAGGTCTGGGATTTGCTCTCATCAGGCTCATTCTTTCGCATATTTCTCATGCTTGATGTCTAGATCCTGGGCTTTTTCTGGATTGCATCACGTAGTAATGAAGTACAACACTGAAGCAGTCAACTAAACCTGGTTTCCATCAATATTTTACAGGACAACGCATGTTAGGTCTAGGTTAGGCCTGGGATTTGCCCTCATCAGGGTCATACTTTCGCAGTTTTAACATACATGTTGACCTGATCGAGGGTTTTGTCCGCTTTGGATCACGTAGTAAAGTGGTACCACACTGAAGCAGTCCATTAAACCCGGTTTGGATCAATATTTTAGAGGATAACGCATGTTAGGTTTGGGTTAGGTCTAGGATTTGCCCACATCAGGCTCATACTTTCGCATATTTCTCATACTTCATGGGTAGATCCTGGGCTGTTTCTGGATTGTATCACGTAGTAATGTGGTACCACACTGAAACAGTCAATTAAACCTGGTTTGGATCAATATTTTAGAGGATAACGCAAGTTTGGTCTGGGATAGGTCAGGGATTCGCCCTCATCAGGCTCATACTTTCGCGTTTTTCACATACTTGTTGAACTGATCCTGGGTTTTTTCTGGTTTGGATCACGTAGCAATGTGGTACCACACTGAAACAGTCGATTAAACCTGGTTTCGATCAATATTTTAGAGGATAACGCAAGTTTGGTCTGGGATAGGTCTGGGTTTTGCCCTCATCAGGCTCATACTTTCGCGTTTTTCACATACTTGTTGAACAGATCCTGGGTTTTTTCTGGTTTGGATCACGTAGTAATGTGGGACCACACTGAAACAGTCCATTAAACCTGGTTTGGATCAATATTTTAGAGGATAACGCATGTTAGGTCTAGGTTAGGTCTGGGATTTTCACTCATCAGACTCATACTTTCGCATTCTTCACATACTTGTTGAACAGATCCTGGGTTTTTTATGGTTTGGTTCACGTAGTAATGTGGTACCACACTGAAACATTCAATTAAACCTAGTCTTGATAAATATTTTAGAGGATAACGCATGTTAGGCCTGGGTTACGACTAGGATTTGCCCCCATCAGGCTAATACTTTCGCATATTTCTCATACTTCATGGCTGGATCCTGGGCTATTTCTGGTTTGGATCACGTAGTAATGTGGTACCACATTGAAACAGTCAATTAAACCTGGTTTTGATCAATATTTTAGAGAATAATTCATGTCAGGTCTAGGTTAGGTCTGGGATTTGCTCTCATCAGGCTCATTCTTTCGCATATTTCTCATACTTGATGGCTAGATCCTGGGCTTTTTCCGGTTTGCATCACGTATTAATGAAGTACAACACTGAAACAGTCAACTCAACCTGGTTTCGATCAATATTTTAGAAGATAACGCATGTTAGGCCTAGGTTAGGCCTGGGATTTGCCTTATCAGGGTCATACTTTCGCAGTTTTAACATGCATGTTGACCTGATCGAGTGTTTTTTCTGCTTTGGATCACGTAGTAAAGTGGTACCACAACTAAAACAGTCAATTAAACCTGGTTTCGATCACTATTTTAGAGGATAACGCAAGTTAGGTCTGGGATAGGTCTGGGATTAGCCCTCATCAGACTCATACTTTCGCATATTTCTCATACTTGATGACTAGATCCTGGGCTTTTTCTGGATTGCATCACGTAGTAATGAAGTACAACACTGAAACAGTCAATTAAACCTGGTTTCCATCAATATTTTAGAGGACAACGCATGTTGGATCTAGGTTAGGCCTGGGATTTGCCCTCATCAGGGTCATACTTTCGCAGTTTTAACATACATGTTGACGTGATCGAGGGTTTTTTCTGCTTTGGATCACGTAGTAAAGTGGTACCACATTGAAACAGTCCATTAAACCTTGTTTGGATCAATATTTTTGAGGATAACGCATGTTAGGTCTAGGTTAGGCCTGGGATTTTCACACATCAGACTCATACTTTCGCATTCTTCACATACTTGTTGAACGGATCCTGGGTTTTTCTGGTTTGGATCACGTAGTAATGTGGGGCCACACTGAAACAATCAATTAAACCTGGTCTTGATAAACATTTTAGAGGGCAACGTATGTTAGGTCTGGGTTAGGTCTAGGATTTGCCCTCATCAGGCTCATACTTTCGCATATTTCTCATACTTCATGGCTAGATCCTGGGCTATTTCTGGATTGGATCACGTAGTAATGTGGTACCACACTGAAACAGTCAATTAAACCTGGTTTCGCTGAATATTTTAGAAGATAACGCATGTTAGGCCTAGGTTAGGCCTGGGATTTGCCCTCATCAGGGTCATACTTTCGCAGTTTTAACATGCATGTTGGCCTGATCGAGTGTTTTTTCTGCTTTGGATCACGTAGTAAAGTGGTACCACAACTAAAACAGTCAATTAAACCTGGTTTCGATCAATATTTTAGAGGATAACGCAAGTTTGGTCTGGGATAGGTCTGGGTTTTGCCCTCATCAGGCTCATACTTTCGCGTTTTTCACATACTTGTTGAACAGATCCTGGGTTTTTTCTGGTTTGGATCACGTAGTAATGTGGGACCACACTGAAACAGTCCATTAAACCTGGTTTGGATCAATATTTTAGAGGATAACGCATGTTAGGTCTAGGTTAGGTCTGGGATTTTCACTCATCAGACTCATACTTTCGCATTCTTCACATACTTGTTGAACAGATCCTGGGTTTTTTATGGTTTGGTTCACGTAGTAATGTGGTACCACACTGAAACATTCAATTAAACCTAGTCTTGATAAATATTTTAGAGGATAACGCATGTTAGGCCTGGGTTACGACTAGGATTTGCCCCCGTCAGGCTCATACTTTCGCATATTTCTCATACTTCATGGCTGGATCCTGGGCTATTTCTGGTTTGGATCACGTAGTAATGTGGTACCACACTGAAACAGTCAATTAAACTTGGTTTTGATCAATATTTTAGAGAATAATTCATGTCAGGTCTAGGTTAGGTCTGGGATTTGCTCTCATCAGGCTCATTCTTTCGCATATTTCTCATACTTGATGGCTAGATCCTGGGCTTTTTCCGGTTTGCATCACGTAGTAATGAAGTACAACACTGAAACAGTCACCTCAACCAGGTTTCGATCAATATTTTAGAGGATAACGCATGTTAGGTCTAGGTTAGCCCTGGGATTTTCACTCATCAGACTCATACTTTCGCATTCTTCACATACTTGTTGAACGGATCCTGGGTTTTTTCTGGTTTGGTTCACATAGTAATGTGGTACCACACTGGAACATTCAATTTAACCTGGTCTTGATAAATATTTTAGAGGATAACGCATGTTAGGTATGGGTTAGGTCTAGGATTTGCCCTCATCAGGCTGATACTTTCGCATATTTCTCATACTTCATGGCTAGATCCTGGGCTGTTTCTGGATTGTATCACGTAGTAATGTGGTACCACGCTGAAACAGTCAATTAAGCCTGATTTCGATGAATATTTTAGAGGATAACGCAAGTTAGGTCTGGGATAGGTCTGGGATTCGCCCTCATCAGGCTCATACCTTCGCATATTTCTCATACTTGATGGCTAGATCCTGGGCTTTTTCTGGATTGCATCACGTAGTAATGAAGTACAACACTGAAGCAGTCAATTAAACCTGGTTTCCATCAATATCTTAGAGGACAACGCAAGTTAGGTCTGGGATAAGTCTGGGATTTGCCCTCATCAGGCTCATACTTTCGCGTTTTTCACATACTTGTTGAACAGATCCTGTGTTTTTTCTGGTTTGGATCACGTAGTAGTGTGGTACCACACTGAAACAGTCCATTAAACCTTGTTTGGATCAATATTTTAGAGGATAACGCATGTCAGGTCTGGGATAGGTCTGGGTTTTGCCCTCATCAGGCTCATACTTTCGCGTTTTTCACATACTTGTTGAACAGATCCTGGGTTTTTTCTGGTTTGGATCACGTAGTAATGTGGGACCACACTGAAACAGTCCATTAAACCTGGTTTGGATCAATATTTTAGAGGATAACGCATGTTAGGTCTAGGTTAGGTCTGGGATTTTCACTCATCAGACTCATACTTTCGCATTCTTCACATACTTGTTGAACAGATCCTGGGTTTTTTATGGTTTGGTTCACGTAGTAATGTGGTACCACACTGAAACATTCAATTAAACCTAGTCTTGATAAATATTTTAGAGGATAACGCATGTTAGGCCTGGGTTACGACTAGGATTTGCCCCCATCAGGCTAATACTTTCGCATATTTCTCATACTTCATGGCTGGATCCTGGGCTATTTCTGGTTTGGATCACGTAGTAATGTGGTACCACATTGAAACAGTCAATTAAACCTGGTTTTGATCAATATTTTAGAGAATAATTCATGTCAGGTCTAGGTTAGGTCTGGGATTTGCTCTCATCAGGCTCATTCTTTCGCATATTTCTCATACTTGATGGCTAGATCCTGGGCTTTTTCCGGTTTGCATCACGTAGTAATGAAGTACAACACTGAAACAGTCAACTCAACCTGGTTTCGATCAATATTTTAGAAGATAACGCATGTTAGGCCTAGGTTAGGCCTGGGATTTGCCTTAACAGGGTCATACTTTCGCAGTTTTAACATGCATGTTGACCTGATCGAGTGTTTTTTCTGCTTTGGATCACGTAGTAAAGTGGTACCACAACTAAAACAGTCAATTAAACCTGGTTTCGATCACTATTTTAGAGGATAACGCAAGTTAGGTCTGGGATAGGTCTGGGATTAGCCCTCATCAGACTCATACTTTCGCATATTTCTCATACTTGATGACTAGATCCTGGGCTTTTTCTGGATTGCATCACGTAGTAATGAAGTACAACACTGAAACAGTCAATTAAACCTGGTTTCCATCAATATTTTAGAGGACAACGCATGTTGGATCTAGGTTAGGCCTGGGATTTGCCCTCTTCAGGGTCATACTTTCGCAGTTTTAACATACATGTTGACGTGATCGAGGGTTTTTTCTGCTTTGGATCACGTAGTAAAGTGGTACCACATTGAAACAGTCCATTAAACCTTGTTTGGATCAATATTTTTGAGGATAACGCATGTTAGGTCTAGGTTAGGCCTGGGATTTTCACACATCAGACTCATACTTTCGCATTCTTCACATACTTGTTGAACGGATCCTGGGTTTTTCTGGTTTGGATCACGTAGTAATGTGGGGCCATACTGAAACAATCAATTAAACCTGGTCTTGATAAATATTTTAGAGGGCAACGTATGTTAGGTCTGGGTTAGGTCTAGGATTTGCCCTCATCAGGCTCATACTTTCGCATATTTCTCATACTTCATGGCTAGATCCTGGGCTATTTCTGGATTGGATCACGTAGTAATGTGGTACCACACTGAAACAGTCAATTAAACCTGGTTTCGCTGAATATTTTAGAAGATAACGCATGTTAGGCCTAGGTTAGGCCTGGGATTTGCCCTCATCAGGGTCATACTTTCGCAGATTTAACATGCATGTTGACCTGATCGAGGGTTTTTTCTGCTTTGGATCACGTAGTAAAGTGGTACCACAACTAAAACAGTCGATTAAACCTGGTTTCGATTAATATTTTAGAGGATAACGCATGTTAGGTCTGGGATAGGTCTGGGATTCGCCCTCATCAGGCTCATACTTTCGCATATTTCTCATACTTGATGGCTAGATCCTGGGCTTTTTCTGGATTGCATCATGTAGTAATGTGGGACCACACTGAAACAATCAATTAAACCTGGTCATGATCAATATTTTAGAGAATAATTCATGTTATGTCTAGGTTAGGTCTGGGATTTGCTCTCATCAGGCTCATTCTTTCGCATATTTCTCATACTTGATGGCTAGATCCTGGGCTTTTTCTGGATTGCATCACGTAGTAATGAAGTACAACACTGAAACAGTCAATTAAACCTGGTTTCCATCAATATCTTAGAGGACAACGCATGTTAGGTCTAGGTTAGGCCTGGGATTTGCCCTCATCAGGGTCATACTTCCGCAGTTTTAACATACATGTTGACCTGATCGAGGGTTTTTTCTGCTTTGGATCACGTAGTAAAGTGGTGCCACACTGAAACAGTCCATTAAACCTGGTTTGGATCAATATTTTAGAGGATAACGCATGTTAGGTCTAGGTTTGCCCTGGGATTTTCACTCATCAGACTCATACTTTCGCATTCTTCACATACTTGTTGACCGGATCCTGGGTTTTTTCAGGTTTGGTTCACGTAGTAATGTGGTACCACACTGAAACATTCAATTAAACCTGGTCTTGATAAATATTTTAGAGGATAACGCATGTTAGGTTTGGGTTAGGTCTAGGATTTGCCCTCATCAGGCTCATACTTTCGCATATTTCTCATACTTCATGGCTAGATCCTGGGCTGTTTCTGGATTGTATCACGTAGTAATGTGGTACCACGCCGAAACAGTCAATTAAAACTGGTTTCGATCTATATTTTAGAGGATAACGCAAGTTTGGTCTGGGATAGGTCTGGGATTCGCCCTCATCAGGCTCATACTTTCGCGTTTTTCACATACTTGTTGAACTGATCCTGGGTTTTTTCTGGTTTGGATCACGTAGCAATGTGGTACCACACTGAAACAGTCGATTAAACCTGGTTTCGATCAATATTTTAGAGGATAACGCAAGTTTGGTCTGGGATAGGTCTGGGTTTTGCCCTCATCAGGCTCATACTTTCGCGTTTTTCACATACTTGTTGAACAGATCCTGGGTTTTTTCTGGTTTGGATCACGTAGTAATGTGGGACCACACTGAAACAGTCCATTAAACCTGGTTTGGATCAATATTTTAGAGGATAACGCATGTTAGGTCTAGGTTAGGTCTGGGATTTTCACTCATCAGACTCATACTTTCGCATTCTTCACATACTTGTTGAACAGATCCTGGGTTTTTTATGGTTTGGTTCACGTAGTAATGTGGTACCACACTGAAACATTCAATTAAACCTAGTCTTGATAAATATTTTAGAGGATAACGCATGTTAGGCCTGGGTTACGACTAGGATTTGCTCTCATCAGGCTCATTCTTTCGCATATTTCTCATACTTGATGGCTAGATCCTGGGCTTTTTCCGGTTTGCATCACGTAGTAATGAAGTACAACACTGAAACAGTCAACTCAACCAGGTTTCGATCAATATTTTAGAGGATAACGCATGTTAGGTCTAGGTTAGCCCTGGGATTTTCACTCATCAGACTCATACTTTCGCATTCTTCACATACTTGTTGAACGGATCCTGGGTTTTTTCTGGTTTGGTTCACGTAGTAATGTGGTACCACACTGGAACATTCAATTAAACCTGGTCTTGATAAATATTTTAGAGGATAACGCATGTTAGGTTTGGGTTAGGTCTAGGATTTGCCCTCATCAGGCTGATACTTTCGCATATTTCTCATACTTCATGGCTAGATCCTGGGCTGTTTCTGGATTGTATCACGTAGTAATGTGGTACCACGCTGAAACAGTCAATTAAGCCTGATTTCGATGAATATTTTAGAGGATAACGCAAGTTAGGTCTGGGATAGGTCTGGGATTCGCCCTCATCAGGCTCATACCTTCGCATATTTCTCATACTTGATGGCTAGATCCTGGGCTTTTTCTGGATTGCATCACGTAGTAATGAAGTACAACACTGAAGCAGTCAATTAAACCTGGTTTCCATCAATATCTTAGAGGACAACGCAAGTTAGGTCTGGGATAAGTCTGGGATTTGCCCTCATCAGGCTCATACTTTCGCGTTTTTCACATACTTGTTGAACAGATCCTGTGTTTTTTCTGGTTTGGATCACGTAGTAGTGTGGTACCACACTGAAACAGTCCATTAAACCTTGTTTGGATCAATATTTTAGAGGATAACGCATGTCAGGTCTGGGATAGGTCTGGGATTTGCCCTCATCAGACTCATACTTTCGCACACTTCACATACTCGTTGAACAGATCCTGGGTTATTTTCTGGTTTGGATCACATAGTAATGTGGTACCACACTGAAACAGTCGATTAAACCAGGATTCGATCAATATTTTTGAGGATAACGCATGTTAGGTCTAGGTTAGGCCTGGGATTTTCACTCATCAGACTCATACTTTCGTATTCTTCACATACTTGTTGAACGGATCCTGGGTTTTTTCTGGTTTGGATTACGTAGTAATGAGGGACCACACTGAAACAATCAAATAAACCTGGTCTTGATAAATATTTTAGAGGATAAAGCATGTTATGTCTGCGTTAGGTCTAGGATTTGCCCTCGTCAGGCTCATACTTTCGCATATTTCTCATATTTCATGGCTAGATCCTGGGCTATTTCTGGATTGGATCACGTAGTAATGTGGTACCACACTGAAACAGTCGATTAAACCAGGTTTCGATCAATATTTTTGAGGATAACGCAACTTCGGTCTGGGATAGGTCTGGGATTTGCCCTCGTCAGGCTCATACTTTCGCATATTTCTCATACTTCATGGCTGGATCCTGACCTTTTTCCGGATTGCATCACGTAGTAATGAAGTACAACACTGAAACAGTCAATTCAACCTGGTTTCCATCAATATTTTAGAGGACAACGCATGTTAGGTCTAGGTTAGGCCTGGGATTTTCACTCATCAGACTCATACTTTCACATTCTTCACATACATGTTGAACGGATCCTGGATTTTTTCTGGTTTGGTTCACGAAGTAATGTGGTACCACACTGGAACATTCAATTAAACCTGGTCTTGATAAATAATTTAGAGGATAACGCATGTTAGGTTTGGGTTAGGTCTAGGATTTGCCCTTATCAGGCTCATACTTTCGCATATTTCTCATACTTCATGGCTAGATCCTGGGCTGTTTCTGGATTGTATCACGTAGTAATGTGGTACCACGCTGAAACAGTCAATTAAACCTGGTTTCGTTCAATATTTTAGAGGATAACGCAAGTTAGGTCTGGGATAGGTCTGGGATTTGCCCTCATCAGGCTCATACTTTCGCGTTTTTCACATACTTGTTGAACAGATCCTGGGTTTTTTCCGGTTCGGGTCACGTAGTAGTGTGGTACCACACTGAAACAGTCGATTAAACCTGGTTTCGATCAATATTTTTGGGGATAACGCATGTTAGGTCTAGGTTAGGCCGGGGATTTTCACTCATCAGACCCATACTTTCGCATTCTTCACATACTTGTTGAACGGATCGTGGGTTTTATCTGGTTTGGATCACGTAGTTATTGCGGGACCACACTGAAGCAATCAATGAAACCTGGTCATGATAACTATTTTAGAGGATAACGCATGTTAGGTTTGGGTTAGGTCTAGGATTTGCCCTCATCAGGCTCATACTTTCGCATATTTCTCATACTTCATGGCTAGATCCTGGGCTGTTTCTGGATTGTATCACGTAGTAATGTGGTACCACGCTGAAACAGTCAATTAAACCTGGTTTCGTTCAATATTTTAGAGGATAACGCAAGTTAGGTCTGGGATAGGTCTGGGATTTGCCCTCATCAGGCTCATACTTTCGCGTTTTTCACATACTTGTTGAACTGATCCTGGGTTTTTTCTGGTTTGGATCACGTAGCAATGTGGTACCACACTGAAACAGTCGATTAAACCTGGTTTCGATCAATATTTTAGAGGATAACGCAAGTTTGGTCTGGGATAGGTCTGGGTTTTGCCCTCATCAGGCTCATACTTTCGCGTTTTTCACATACTTGTTGAACAGATCCTGGGTTTTTTCTGGTTTGGATCACGTAGTAATGTGGGACCACACTGAAACAGTCCATTAAACCTGGTTTGGATCAATATTTTAGAGGATAACGCATGTTAGGTCTAGGTTAGGTCTGGGATTTTCACTCATCAGACTCATACTTTCGCATTCTTCACATACTTGTTGAACAGATCCTGGGTTTTTTATGGTTTGGTTCACGTAGTAATGTGGTACCACACTGAAACATTCAATTAAACCTAGTCTTGATAAATATTTTAGAGGATAACGCATGTTAGGCCTGGGTTACGACTAGGATTTGCCCCCATCAGGCTCATACTTTCGCATATTTCTCATACTTCATGGCTGGATCCTGGGCTATTTCTGGTTTGGATCACGTAGTAATGTGGTACCACACTGAAACAGTCAATGAAACCTGGTTTTGATCAATAGTTTAGAGAATAATTCATGTCAAGTCTAGGTTAGGTCTGGGATTTGCTCTCATCAGGCTCATTCTTTCGCATATTTCTCATACTTGATGGCTAGATCCTGGGCTTTTTCCGGTTTGCATCACGTAGTAATGAAGTACAACACTGAAGCAGTCAACTCAACCTGGTTTCGATCAATATTTTAGAGGATAACGCATGTTAGGTCTAGGTTAGCCCTGGGATTTTCACTCATCAGACTCATACTTTCGCATTCTTCACATACTTGTTGAACGGATCCTGGGTTTTTTCTGGTTTGGTTCACGTAGTAATGTGGTACCACACTGGAACATTCAATTAAACCTGGTCTTGATAAATATTTTAGAGGATAACGCATGTTAGGTTTGGGTTAGGTCTAGGATTTGCCCTCATCAGGCTGATACTTTCGCATATTTCTCATACTTCATGGCTAGATCCTGGGCTGTTTCTGGATTGTATCACGTAGTAATGTGGTACCACGCTGAAACAGTTATTAAGCCTGATTTCGATGAATATTTTAGAGGATAACGCAAGTTAGGTCTGGGATAGGTCTGGGATTCGCCCTCATCAGGCTCATACCTTCGCATATTTCTCATACTTGATGGCTAGATCCTGGGCTTTTTCTGGATTGCATCACGTAGTAATGAAGTACAACACTGAAGCAGTCAATTAAACCTGGTTTCCATCAATATCTTAGAGGACAACGCAAGTTAGGTCTGGGATAAGTCTGGGATTTGCCCTCATCAGGCTCATACTTTCGCGTTTTTCACATACTTGTTGAACAGATCCTGTGTATTTACTGGTTTGGATCACGTAGTAGTGTGGTACCACACTGAAACAGTCCATTAAACCTTGTTTGGATCAATATTTTAGAGGATAACGCATGTCAGGTCTGGGATAGGTCTGGGATTTGCCCTCATCAGACTCATACTTTCGCACACTTCACATACTCGTTGAACAGATCCTGGGTTATTTTCTGGTTTGGATCACATAGTAATGTGGTACCACACTGAAACAGTCGATTAAACCAGGATTCGATCAATATTTTTGAGGATAACGCATGTTAGGTCTAGGTTAGGCCTGGGATTTTCACTCATCAGACTCATACTTTCGTATTCTTCACATACTTGTTGAACGGATTCTGGGTTTTTTCTGGTTTGGATTACGTAGTAATGAGGGACCACACTGAAACAATCAAATAAACCTGGTCTTGATAAATATTTTAGAGGATAAAGCATGTTAGGTCTGCGTTAGGTCTAGGATTTGCCCTCGTCAGGCTCATACTTTCGCATATTTCTCATATTTCATGGCTAGATCCTGGGCTATTTCTGGATTGGATCACGTAGTAATGTGGTACCACACTGAAACAGTCGATTAAACCAGGTTTCGATCAATATATTTGAGGATAACGCAACTTCGGTCTGGGATAGGTCTGGGATTTGCCCTCGTCAGGCTCATACTTTCGCATATTTCTCATACTTCATGGCTGGATCCTGACCTTTTTCCGGATTGCATCACGTAGTAATGAAGTACAACACTGAAACAGTCAATTCAACCTGGTTTCCATCAATATTTTAGAGGACAACGCATGTTAGGTCTAGGTTAGGCCTGGGATTTTCACTCATCAGACTCATACTTTCACATTCTTCACATACATGTTGAACGGATCCTGGATTTTTTCTGGTTTGGTTCACGAAGTAATGTGGTACCACACTGGAACATTCAATTAAACCTGGTCTTGATAAATAATTTAGAGGATAACGCATGTTAGGTTTGGGTTAGGTCTAGGATTTGCCCTTATCAGGCTCATACTTTCGCATATTTCTCATACTTCATGGCTAGATCCTGGGCTGTTTCAGGATTGTATCACGTAGTAATGTGGTACCACGCTGAAACAGTCAATTAAACCTGGTTTCGTTCAATATTTTAGAGGATAACGCAACTTATGTCTGGGATAGGTCTGGGATTTGCCCTCATCAGGCTCATACTTTCGCGTTTTTCACATACTTGTTGAACAGATCCTGGGTTTTTTCCGGTTTGGGTCACGTAGTAGTGTGGTACCACACTGAAACAGTCGATTAAACCTGGTTTCGATCAATATTTTTGGGGATAACGCATGTTAGGTCTAGGTTAGGCCGGGGATTTTCACTCATCAGACCCATACTTTCGCATTCTTCACATACTTGTTGAACGGATCGTGGGTTTTTTCTGGTTTGGATCACGTAGTTATTGCGGGACCACACTGAAGCAATCAATGAAACCTGGTCATGATAACTATTTTAGAGGATAACGCATGTTAGGTTTGGGTTAGGTCTAGGATTTGCCCACATCAGGCTCATACTTTCGCATATTTCTCATACTTCATGGCTAGATCCTGGGCTGCTTCTGGATTGTATCACGTAGTAATGAAGTACAACACTGAAACAGTCAATTAAACCTGGTTTCCATCAATATCTTAGAGGACAACGCAAGTTAGGTCTGGGATAGGTCTGGGATTTGCCCTCATCAGACTCATACTTTCGCACACTTCACATACTCGTTGAACAGATCCTGGGTTATTTTCTGGTTTGGATCACATAGTAATGTGGTACCACACTGAAACAGTCGATTAAACCAGGATTCGATCAATATTTTTGAGGATAACGCATGTTAGGTCTAGGTTAGGCCTGGGATTTTCACTCATCAGACTCATACTTTCGTATTCTTCACATACTTGTTGAACGGATCCTGGGTTTTTTCTGGTTTGGATTACGTAGTAATGAGGGACCACACTGAAACAATCAAATAAACCTGGTCTTGATAAATATTTTAGAGGATAAAGCATGTTAGGTCTGCGTTAGGTCTAGGATTTGCCCTCGTCAGGCTCATACTTTCGCATATTTCTCATATTTCATGGCTAGATCCTGGGCTATTTCTGGATTGGATCACGTAGTAATGTGGTACCACACTGAAACAGTCGATTAAACCAGGTTTCGATCAATATTTTTGAGGATAACGCAACTTCGGTCTGGGATAGGTCTGGGATTTGCCCTCGTCAGGCTCATACTTTCGCATATTTCTCATACTTCATGGCTGGATCCTGACCTTTTTCCGGATTGCATCACGTAGTAATGAAGTACAACACTGGAACAGTCAATTCAACCTGGTTTCCATCAATATTTTAGAGGACAACGCATGTTAGGTCTAGGTTAGGCCTGGGATTATCACTCATCAGACTCATACATTCACATTCTTCACATACATGTTGAACGGATCCTGGATTTTTTCTGGTTTGGTTCACGAAGTAATGTGGTACCACACTGGAACATTCAATTAAACCTGGTCTTGATAAATAATTTAGAGGATAACGCATGTTAGGTTTGGGTTAGGTCTAGGATTTGCCCTTATCAGGCTCATACTTTCGCATATTTCTCATACTTCATGGCTAGATCCTGGGCTGTTTTTGGATTGTATCACGTAGTAATGTGGTACCACGCTGAAACAGTCAATTAAACCTGGTTTCGTTCAATATTTTAGAGGATAACGCATGTTAGGTCTAGGTTAGGCCGGGGATTTTCACTCATCAGACCCATACTTTCGCATTCTTCACATACTTGTTGAACGGATCGTGGGTTTTTTCTGGTTTGGATCACGTAGTTATTGCGGGACCACACTGAAGCAATCAATGAAACCTGGTCATGATAACTATTTTAGAGGATAACGCATGTTAGGTTTGGGTTAGGTCTAGGATTTGCCCACATCAGGCTCATACTTTCGCATATTTCTCATACTTCATGGCTAGATCTTGGGCTGCTTCTGGATTGTATCACGTAGTAATGAA
The DNA here is from genome assembly GCF_051014445.1 of Colletes latitarsis. Classification (NCBI taxonomy): domain Eukaryota; kingdom Metazoa; phylum Arthropoda; class Insecta; order Hymenoptera; family Colletidae; genus Colletes; species Colletes latitarsis. The sequence goes on from NW_027488366.1 coordinate 12,532,929, forward strand.
GTACAACACTGAAACAGTCAATTAAACCTGGTTTCCATCAATATCTTAGAGGACAACGCAAGTTAGGTCTGGGATAGGTCTGGGATTTGCCCTCATCAGACTCATACTTTCGCACACTTCACATACTCGTTGAACAGATCCTGGGTTATTTTCTGGTTTGGATCACATAGTAATGTGGTACCACACTGAAACAGTCGATTAAACCAGGATTCGATCAATATTTTTGAGGATAACGCATGTTAGGTCTAGGTTAGGCCTGGGATTTTCACTCATCAGACTCATACTTTCGTATTCTTCACATACTTGTTGAACGGATCCTGGGTTTTTTCTGGTTTGGAATACGCAGTAATGAGGGACCACACTGAAACAATCAAATAAACCTGGTCTTGATAAATATTTTAGAGGATAAAGCATGTTAGGTCTGCGTTAGGTCTAGGATTTGCCCTCGTCAGGCTCATACTTTCGCATATTTCTCATATTTCATGGCTAGATCCTGGGCTATTTCTGGATTGGATCACGTAGTAATGTGGTACCACACTGAAACAGTCGATTAAATCAGGTTTCGATCAATATTTTTGAGGATAACGCAACTTCGGTCTGGGATAGGTCTGGGATTTGCCCTCGTCAGGCTCATACTTTCGCATATTTCTCATACTTCATGGCTGGATCCTGACCTTTTTCCGGATTGCATCACGTAGTAATGAAGTACAACACTGGAACAGTCAATTCAACCTGGTTTCCATCAATATTTTAGAGGACAACGCATGTTAGGTCTAGGTTAGGCCTGGGATTTTCACTCATCAGACTCATACTTTCACATTCTTCACATACATGTTGAACGGATCCTGGATTTTTTCTGGTTTGGTTCACGAAGTAATGTGGTACCACACTGGAACATTCAATTAAACCTGGTCTTGATAAATAATTTAGAGGATAACGCATGTTAGGTTTGGGTTAGGTCTAGGATTTGCCCTTATCAGGCTCATACTTTCGCATATTTCTCATACTTCATGGCTAGATCCTGGGCTGTTTCTGGATTGTATCACGTAGTAATGTGGTACCACGCTGAAACAGTCAATTAAACCTGGTTTCGTTCAATATTTTAGAGGATAACGCAAGTTAGGTCTGGGATAGGTCTGGGATTTGCCCTCATCAGGCTCATACTTTCGCGTTTTTCACATACTTGTTGAACTGATCCTGGGTTTTTTCTGGTTTGGATCACGTAGCAATGTGGTACCACACTGAAACAGTCGATTAAACCTGGTTTCGATCAATATTTTAGAGGATAACGCAAGTTTGGTCTGGGATAGGTCTGGGTTTTGCCCTCATCAGGCTCATACTTTCGCGTTTTTCACATACTTGTTGAACAGATCCTGGGTTTTTTCTGGTTTGGATCACGTAGTAATGTGGGACCACACTGAAACAGTCCATTAAACCTGGTTTGGATCAATATTTTTGAGGATAACGCAACTTCGGTCTGGGATAGGTCTGGGATTTGCCCTCGTCAGGCTCATTCTTTCGCATATTTCTCATACTTGATGGCTAGATCCTGGGCTTTTTCCGGTTTGCATCATGTAGTAATGAAGTACAACACTGAAACAGTCAACTCAACCTGGTTTCGATCGATATTTTAGAGGATAACGCATGTTAGGTCTAGGTTAGCCCTGGGATTTTCACTCATCAGACTCATACTTTCGCATTCTTCACATACTTGTTGAACGGATCCTGGGTTTTTTCTGGTTTGGTTCACGTAGTAATGTGGTACCACACTGGAACATTCAATTAAACCTGGTCTTGATAAATATTTTAGAGGATAACGCATGTTAGGTTTGGGTTAGGTCTAGGATTTGCCCTCATCAGGCTGATACTTTCGCATATTTCTCATACTTCATGGCTAGATCCTGGGCTGTTTCTGGATTGTATCACGTAGTAATGTGGTACCACGCTGAAACAGTCAATTAAGCCTGATTTCGATGAATATTTTAGTGGATAACGCAAGTTAGGTCTGGGATAGGTCTGGGATTCGCCCTCATCAGGCTCATACCTTCGCATATTTCTCATACTTGATGGCTAGATCCTGGGCTTTTTCTGGATTGCATCACGTAGTAATGAAGTACAACACTGAAGCAGTCAATTAAACCTGGTTTCCATCAATATCTTAGAGGACAACGCAAGTTAGGGCTGGGATAAGTCTGGGATTTGCCCTCATCAGGCTCATACTTTCGCGTTTTTCACATACTTGTTGAACAGATCCTGTGTTTTTTCTGGTTTGGATCACGTAGTAGTGTGGTACCACACTGAAACAGTCCATTAAACCTTGTTTGGATCAATATTTTAGAGGATAACGCATGTCAGGTCTGGGATAGGTCTGGGATTTGCCCTCATCAGACTCATACTTTCGCACACTTCACATACTCGTTGAACAGATCCTGGGTTATTTTCTGGTTTGGATCACATAGTAATGTGGTACCACACTGAAACAGTCGATTAAACCAGGATTCGATCAATATTTTTGAGGATAACGCATGTTAGGTCTAGGTTAGGCCTGGGATTTTCACTCATCAGACTCATACTTTCGTATTCTTCACATACTTGTTGAACGGATCCTGGGTTTTTTCTGGTTTGGATTACGTAGTAATGAGGGACCACACTGAAACAATCAAATAAACCTGGTCTTGATAAATATTTTAGAGGATAAAGCATGTTAGGTCTGCGTTAGGTCTAGGATTTGCCCTCGTCAGGCTCATACTTTCGCATATTTCTCATATTTCATGGCTAGATCCTGGGCTATTTCTGGATTGGATCACGTAGTAATGTGGTACCACACTGAAACAGTCGATTAAACCAGGTTTCGATCAATATTTTTGAGGATAACGCAACTTCGGTCTGGGATAGGTCTGGGATTTGCCCTCGTCAGGCTCATACTTTCGCATATTTCTCATACTTCATGGCTGGATCCTGACCTTTTTCCGGATTGCATCACGTAGTAATGAAGTACAACACTGAAACAGTCAATTCAACCTGGTTTCCATCAATATTTTAGAGGACAACGCATGTTAGGTCTAGGTTAGGCCTGGGATTTTCACTCATCAGACTCATACTTTCACATTCTTCACATACATGTTGAACGGATCCTGGATTTTTTCTGGTTTGGTTCACGTAGTTATTGCGGGACCACACTGAAGCAATCAATGAAACCTGGTCATGATAACTATTTTAGAGGATAACGCATGTTAGGTTTGGGTTAGGTCTGGGATTTGCCCTCATCAGGCTCATACTTTCGCAGTTTTAACATGCATGTTGACCTGATCGAGGGTTTTTTCTGCTTTGGATCACGTAGTAAAGTGGTACCACACTAAAACATTCAATTAAACCTGGTTTCGATCAATATTTTAGAGGATAACGCAAGTTAGGTCTGGGATAGGTCTGGGATTTGCCCTCATCAGACTCATACTTTCGCATACTTCACATACTTGTTGAACAGATCCTGGGTTTTTTTCTGGTTTGGATCACGTAGTAATTTCGTACCACACTAAAACAGTCAATTAAACCTGGTTTCGATCAATATTTTAGAGGATAACGAAAGTTATGTCTAGTTTAGGCCTGGGATTTGCCCTCATCAGACTCATACATTCGCATACTTCACATACTTGTTGAACAGATCCTGGGTTTTTTCTGGTTTGGATCACGTAGTAATGTGGTACCACACTGAAACAGTCGATTAAACCTCGTTTCGATCAATATTTTAGAGGATAACGCAAGTTTGGTCTGGGATAGGTCTGGGATTTGCCCTCATCAGGCTCATACTTTCGCGTTTTTCACATACTCGTTGACAAGATCCTGGCTTTTTTCTGGTTTGGATCACGTAGTAATGTGGTACCACACTGAAACAGCCCACTAAACCTGGTTTCGATCAATATTTTTGAGGATAACGCATGTTAGGTCTAGCTTAGGCCTGGGATTTTCACGCATCAGACTCATACTTTCGCATTCTTCACATACTTGTTGAACAGATCCTGGGTTTTTTTCTGGTTTGGATCACGTAGTAATTTCGTACCACACTAAAACAGTCAATTAAACCTGGTTTCGATCAATATTTTAGAGGATAACGAAAGTTATGTCTAGTTTAGGCCTGGGATTTGCCCTCATCAGACTCATACATTCGCATACTTCACATACTTGTTGAACGGATGCTGGGTTTTTTCTGGTTTCGATCACGTAGTAATGTGGGACCACACTGAAACAGTCGATTAAACCTGGTCTTGATAAATATTTTAGAGGACAACGCATGTTAGGTCTGGGTTAGGTCTAGGATTTGCCCTCATCAGGCTCATACTTTCGCATATTTCTCATACTTCATGGCTAGATCCTGGGCTTTTTCTGGATTGTATCACGTAGTAATGCGGTACCACGCTGAAACAGTCAATTAAACCTGGTTTCGATCAATACTTTAGAGGATAACGCATGTCAGGTCTAGCTTAGGCCTGGGATTTTCACGCATCAGACTCATACTTTCGTATTCTTCACATACTTGTTGAACGGATCCTGGGTTTTTTCTGGTTTGGATCACGTAGTAATGTGGGACCACACTGAAACAGTCGATTAAACCTGGTCTTGATAAATATTTTAGAGGACAACGCATGTTAGGTCTGGGTTAGGTCTAGGATTTGCCCTCATCAGGCTCATACTTTCGCGTTTTTCACATACTTGTTGAACAGATCCTGGGTTTTTTCTGGTTTGGGTCACGTAGTAATGTGGTACCACACTGAAACAGTCGATTAATCCAGGTTTCGATCAATATTTTTGAGGATAACGCATGTTAGGTCTAGGTTAGGCCTGGGATTTTCACGCATCAGACTCATACTTTCGCATTCGTCACATACTTGTTGAACGGATCCTGGGTTTTTTCTGGTTTGGATCACGTAGTAATGTGGGACCACACTGAAACAGTCGATTAAACCTGGTTTCGATCAATATTTTAGAGGATAACGCAAGTTTGGTCTGGGATAGGTCCGGGATTTGCCCTCATCAGGCTCATACTTTCGCGTTTTTCACATACTTGTTGAACAGATCCTGGGTTTTTTCTGGTTTGGGTCACGTAGTAATGTGGTACCACACTGAAACAGTCGATTAAACCAGGTTTCGATCAATATTTTTGAGGATAACGCATGTTAGGTCTAGGTTAGGCCTGGGATTTTCACGCATCAGACTCATACTTTCGCATTCTTCACATACTTGTTGAACGGATCCTGGGTTTTTTCTGGTTTGGATCACGTAGTAATGTTGGACCACACTGAAACAGTCGATTAAACCTGGTCTTGATAAATATTTTAGAGGACAACGCATGTTAGGTCTGTGTTATGTCTGGGATTTGACCTCATCAGGGTCATACTTTCGCATATTTCTCATACTTCATGGCTAGATCCTGGGCTTTTTCTGTATTGTATCACGTAGTAATGTGGTACCACGCTGAAACAGTCAATTAAACCTGGTTTCGATCAATATTTTAGAGGATAACGCAAGTTAGGTACTAGGTTAGGCCTGGGATTTGCCCTCATCAGGGTCATACTTTCGCAGTTTCAACATTCATGTTGACCTGATCGAGGGTTTTTTCTGCTTTGGATCACGTAATAAAGTGGTGCCGCAACTAAAACAGTCAATTAAACCTGGTTTCGATCATTATTTTAGAGGATAACGCAAGTTAGGTCTGGGATAGGTCTGGGAGTAGCCCTCATCAGACTCATACTTTCGCACACTTCACATACTCGTTGACAAGATCCTGGGTTTTTTTCTGGTTTGGATCACGTAGTAATGTGGTATCACACTGAAACAGTCGATTAAACCTGGTTTCGATCAATATTTTTGAGGATAACGCATGTTAGGTCTAGTTTAGGCCGAGGATTTTCACTCATCAGACTCATACTTTCGCATTCTTCACATACTTGTTGAACGGATCCTGGGTTTTTACAGGTATGGATCACGTAGTAATGTGGTACCACACTGAAACAGTCAATTAAACCAGGTTTCGATCAATATTTTAGAGAATAATTCATGTTAGGTCTAGGTTAGGTCTGGGATTTTCACTCATCAGACTCATACTTTCGCATTCTTCACATACTTGTTGAACAGATCCTGGGTTTTTTATGGTTTGGTTCACGTAGTAATGTGGTACCACACTGAAACATTCAATTAAACCTAGTCTTGATAAATATTTTAGAGGATAACGCATGTTAGGCCTGGGTTACGACTAGGATTTGCCCCCATCAGGCTCATACTTTCGCATATTTCTCATACTTCATGGCTGGATCCTGGGCTATTTCTGGTTTGGATCACGTAGTAATGTGGTACCACACTGAAACAGTCAATTAAACTTGGTTTTGATCAATATTTTAGAGAATAATTCATGTCAGGTCTAGGTTAGGTCTGGGATTTGCTCTCATCAGGCTCATTCTTTCGCATATTTCTCATACTTGATGGCTAGATCCTGGGCTTTTTCCGGTTTGCATCACGTAGTAATGAAGTACAACACTGAAACAGTCAACTCAACCAGGTTTCGATCAATATTTTAGAGGATAACGCATGTTAGGTCTAGGTTAGCCCTGGGATTTTCACTCATCAGACTCATACTTTCGCATTCTTCACATACTTGTTGAACGGATCCTGGGTTTTTTCTGGTTTGGTTCACGTAGTAATGTGGTACCACACTGGAACATTCAATTAAACCTGGTCTTGATAAATATTTTAGAGGATAACGCATGTTAGGTTTGGGTTAGGTCTAGGATTTGCCCTCATCAGGCTGATACTTTCGCATATTTCTCATACTTCATGGCTAGATCCTGGGCTGTTTCTGGATTGTATCACGTAGTAATGTGGTACCACGCTGAAACAGTCAATTAAGCCTGATTTCGATGAATATTTTAGAGGATAACGCAAGTTAGGTCTGGGATAGGTCTGGGATTCGCCCTCATCAGGCTCATACCTTCGCATATTTCTCATACTTGATGGCTAGATCCTGGGCTTTTTCTGGATTGCATCACGTAGTAATGAAGTACAACACTGAAGCAGTCAATTAAACCTGGTTTCCATCAATATCTTAGAGGACAACGCAAGTTAGGTCTGGGATAAGTCTGGGATTTGCCCTCATCAGGCTCATACTTTCGCGTTTTTCACATACTTGTTGAACAGATCCTGTGTTTTTTCTGGTTTGGATCACGTAGTAGTGTGGTACCACACTGAAACAGTCCATTAAACCTTGTTTGGATCAATATTTTAGAGGATAACGCATGTCAGGTCTGGGATAGGTCTGGGACTTGCCCTCATCAGACTCATACTTTCGCACACTTCACATACTCGTTGAACAGATCCTGGGTTATTTTCTGGTTTGGATCACATAGTAATGTGGTACCACACTGAAACAGTCGATTAAACCAGGATTCGATCAATATTTTTGAGGATAACGCATGTTAGGTCTAGGTTAGGCCTGGGATTTTCACTCATCAGACTCATACTTTCGTATTCTTCACATACTTGTTGAACGGATCCTGGGTTTTTTCTGGTTTGGATTACGTAGTAATGAGGGACCACACTGAAACAATCAAATAAACCTGGTCTTGATAAATATTTTAGAGGATAAAGCATGTTATGTCTGCGTTAGGTCTAGGATTTGCCCTCGTCAGGCTCATACTTTCGCATATTTCTCATATTTCATGGCTAGATCCTGGGCTATTTCTGGATTGGATCACGTAGTAATGTGGTACCACACTGAAACAGTCGATTAAACCAGGTTTCGATCAATATTTTTGAGGATAACGCAACTTCGGTCTGGGATAGGTCTGGGATTTGCCCTCGTCAGGCTCATACTTTCGCATATTTCTCATACTTCATGGCTGGATCCTGACCTTTTTCCGGATTGCATCACGTAGTAATGAAGTACAACACTGAAACAGTCAATTCAACCTGGTTTCCATCAATATTTTAGAGGACAACGCATGTTAGGTCTAGGTTAGGCCTGGGATTTTCACTCATCAGACTCATACTTTCACATTCTTCACATACATGTTGAACGGATCCTGGATTTTTTCTGGTTTGGTTCACGAAGTAATGTGGTACCACACTGGAACATTCAATTAAACCTGGTCTTGATAAATAATTTAGAGGATAACGCATGTTAGGTTTGGGTTAGGTCTAGGATTTGCCCTTATCAGGCTCATACTTTCGCATATTTCTCATACTTCATGGCTAGATCCTGGGCTGTTTCTGGATTGTATCACGTAGTAATGTGGTACCACGCTGAAACAGTCAATTAAACCTGGTTTCGTTCAATATTTTAGAGGATAACGCAAGTTAGGTCTGGGATAGGTCTGGGATTTGCCCTCATCAGGCTCATACTTTCGCGTTTTTCACATACTTGTTGAACAGATCCTGGGTTTTTTCCGGTTTGGGTCACGTAGTAGTGTGGTACCACACTGAAACAGTCGATTAAACCTGGTTTCGATCAATATTTTTGGGGATAACGCATGTTAGGTCTAGGTTAGGCCGGGGATTTTCACTCATCAGACCCATACTTTCGCATTCTTCACATACTTGTTGAACGGATCGTGGGTTTTTTCTGGTTTGGATCACGTAGTTATTGCGGGACCACACTGAAGCAATCAATGAAACCTGGTCATGATAACTATTTTAGAGGATAACGCATGTTAGGTTTGGGTTAGGTCTAGGATTTGCCCTCATCAGGCTCATACTTTCGCATATTTCTCATACTTCATGGCTAGATCCTGGGCTGTTTCTGGATTGTATCACGTAGTAATGTGGTACCACGCTGAAACAGTCAATTAAACCTGGTTTCGTTCAATATTTTAGAGGATAACGCAAGTTAGGTCTGGGATAGGTCTGGGATTTGCCCTCATCAGGCTCATACTTTCGCGTTTTTCACATACTTGTTGAACTGATCCTGGGTTTTTTCTGGTTTGGATCACGTAGCAATGTGGTACCACACTGAAACAGTCGATTAAACCTGGTTTCGATCAATATTTTAGAGGATAACGCAAGTTTGGTCTGGGATAGGTCTGGGTTTTGCCCTCATCAGGCTCATACTTTCGCGTTTTTCACATACTTGTTGAACAGATCCTGGGTTTTTTCTGGTTTGGATCACGTAGTAATGTGGGACCACACTGAAACAGTCCATTAAACCTGGTTTGGATCAATATTTTACAGGATAACGCATGTTAGGTCTAGGTTAGGTCTGGGATTTTCACTCATCAGACTCATACTTTCGCATTCTTCACATACTTGTTGAACAGATCCTGGGTTTTTTATGGTTTGGTTCACGTAGTAATGTGGTACCACACTGAAACATTCAATTAAACCTAGTCTTGATAAATATTTTAGAGGATAACGCATGTTAGGCCTGGGTTACGACTAGGATTTGCCCCCATCAGGCTCATACTTTCGCATATTTCTCATACTTCATGGCTGGATCCTGGGCTATTTCTGGTTTGGATCACGTAGTAATGTGGTACCACACTGAAACAGTCAATTAAACCTGGTTTTGATCAATAGTTTAGAGAATAATTCATGTCAAGTCTAGGTTAGGTCTGGGATTTGCTCTCATCAGGCTCATTCTTTCGCATATTTCTCATACTTGATGGCTAGATCCTGGGCTTTTTCCGGTTTGCATCACGTAGTAATGAAGTACAACACTGAAGCAGTCAACTCAACCTGGTTTCGATCAATATTTTAGAGGATAACGCATGTTAGGTCTAGGTTAGCCCTGGGATTTTCACTCATCAGACTCATACTTTCGCATTCTTCACATACTTGTTGAACGGATCCTGGGTTTTTTCTGGTTTGGTTCACGTAGTAATGTGGTACCACACTGGAACATTCAATTAAACCTGGTCTTGATAAATATTTTAGAGGATAACGCATGTTAGGTTTGGGTTAGGTCTAGGATTTGCCCTCATCAGGCTGATACTTTCGCATATTTCTCATACTTCATGGCTAGATCCTGGGCTGTTTCTGGATTGTATCACGTAGTAATGTGGTACCACGCTGAAACAGTTAATTAAGCCTGATTTCGATGAATATTTTAGAGGATAACGCAAGTTAGGTCTGGGATAGGTCTGGGATTCGCCCTCATCAGGCTCATACCTTCGCATATTTCTCATACTTGATGGCTAGATCCTGGGCTTTTTCTGGATTGCATCACGTAGTAATGAAGTACAACACTGAAGCAGTCAATTAAACCTGGTTTCCATCAATATCTTAGAGGACAACGCAAGTTAGGTCTGGGATAAGTCTGGGATTTGCCCTCATCAGGCTCATACTTTCGCGTTTTTCACATACTTGTTGAACAGATCCTGTGTATTTACTGGTTTGGATCACGTAGTAGTGTGGTACCACACTGAAACAGTCCATTAAACCTTGTTTGGATCAATATTTTAGAGGATAACGCATGTCAGGTCTGGGATAGGTCTGGGATTTGCCCTCATCAGACTCATACTTTCGCACACTTCACATACTCGTTGAACAGATCCTGGGTTATTTTCTGGTTTGGATCACATAGTAATGTGGTACCACACTGAAACAGTCGATTAAACCAGGATTCGATCAATATTTTTGAGGATAACGCATGTTAGGTCTAGGTTAGGCCTGGGATTTTCACTCATCAGACTCATACTTTCGTATTCTTCACATACTTGTTGAACGGATTCTGGGTTTTTTCTGGTTTGGATTACGTAGTAATGAGGGACCACACTGAAACAATCAAATAAACCTGGTCTTGATAAATATTTTAGAGGATAAAGCATGTTAGGTCTGCGTTAGGTCTAGGATTTGCCCTCGTCAGGCTCATACTTTCGCATATTTCTCATATTTCATGGCTAGATCCTGGGCTATTTCTGGATTGGATCACGTAGTAATGTGGTACCACACTGAAACAGTCGATTAAACCAGGTTTCGATCAATATATTTGAGGATAACGCAACTTCGGTCTGGGATAGGTCTGGGATTTGCCCTCGTCAGGCTCATACTTTCGCATATTTCTCATACTTCATGGCTGGATCCTGACCTTTTTCCGGATTGCATCACGTAGTAATGAAGTACAACACTGAAACAGTCAATTCAACCTGGTTTCCATCAATATTTTAGAGGACAACGCATGTTAGGTCTAGGTTAGGCCTGGGATTTTCACTCATCAGACTCATACTTTCACATTCTTCACATACATGTTGAACGGATCCTGGATTTTTTCTGGTTTGGTTCACGAAGTAATGTGGTACCACACTGGAACATTCAATTAAACCTGGTCTTGATAAATAATTTAGAGGATAACGCATGTTAGGTTTGGGTTAGGTCTAGGATTTGCCCTTATCAGGCTCATACTTTCGCATATTTCTCATACTTCATGGCTAGATCCTGGGCTGTTTCTGGATTGTATCACGTAGTAATGTGGTACCACGCTGAAACAGTCAATTAAACCTGGTTTCGTTCAATATTTTAGAGGATAACGCAAGTTATGTCTGGGATAGGTCTGGGATTTGCCCTCATCAGGCTCATACTTTCGCGTTTTTCACATACTTGTTGAACAGATCCTGGGTTTTTTCCGGTTTGGGTCACGTAGTAGTGTGGTACCACACTGAAACAGTCGATTAAACCTGGTTTCGATCAATATTTTTGGGGATAACGCATGTTAGGTCTAGGTTAGGCCGGGGATTTTCACTCATCAGACCCATACTTTCGCATTCTTCACATACTTGTTGAACGGATCGTGGGTTTTTTCTGGTTTGGATCACGTAGTTATTGCGGGACCACACTGAAGCAATCAATGAAACCTGGTCATGATAACTATTTTAGAGGATAACGCATGTTAGGTTTGGGTTAGGTCTAGGATTTGCCCACATCAGGCTCATACTTTCGCATATTTCTCATACTTCATGGCTAGATCCTGGGCTGCTTCTGGATTGTATCACGTAGTAATGAAGTACAACACTGAAACAGTCAATTAAACCTGGTTTCCATCAATATCTTAGAGGACAACGCAAGTTAGGTCTGGGATAGGTCTGGGATTTGCCCTCATCAGACTCATACTTTCGCACACTTCACATACTCGTTGAACAGATCCTGGGTTATTTTCTGGTTTGGATCACATAGTAATGTGGTACCACACTGAAACAGTCGATTAAACCAGGATTCGATCAATATTTTTGAGGATAACGCATGTTAGGTCTAGGTTAGGCCTGGGATTTTCACTCATCAGACTCATACTTTCGTATTCTTCACATACTTGTTGAACGGATCCTGGGTTTTTTCTGGTTTGGATTACGTAGTAATGAGGGACCACACTGAAACAATCAAATAAACCTGGTCTTGATAAATATTTTAGAGGATAAAGCATGTTAGGTCTGCGTTAGGTCTAGGATTTGCCCTCGTCAGGCTCATACTTTCGCATATTTCTCATATTTCATGGCTAGATCCTGGGCTATTTCTGGATTGGATCACGTAGTAATGTGGTACCACACTGAAACAGTCGATTAAACCAGGTTTCGATCAATATTTTTGAGGATAACGCAACTTCGGTCTGGGATAGGTCTGGGATTTGCCCTCGTCAGGCTCATACTTTCGCATATTTCTCATACTTCATGGCTGGATCCTGACCTTTTTCCGGATTGCATCACGTAGTAATGAAGTACAACACTGGAACAGTCAATTCAACCTGGTTTCCATCAATATTTTAGAGGACAACGCATGTTAGGTCTAGGTTAGGCCTGGGATTATCACTCATCAGACTCATACTTTCACATTCTTCACATACATGTTGAACGGATCCTGGATTTTTTCTGGTTTGGTTCACGAAGTAATGTGGTACCACACTGGAACATTCAATTAAACCTGGTCTTGATAAATAATTTAGAGGATAACGCATGTTAGGTTTGGGTTAGGTCTAGGATTTGCCCTTATCAGGCTCATACTTTCGCATATTTCTCATACTTCATGGCTAGATCCTGGGCTGTTTTTGGATTGTATCACGTAGTAATGTGGTACCACGCTGAAACAGTCAATTAAACCTGGTTTCGTTCAATATTTTAGAGGATAACGCATGTTAGGTCTAGGTTAGGCCGGGGATTTTCACTCATCAGACCCATACTTTCGCATTCTTCACATACTTGTTGAACGGATCGTGGGTTTTTTCTGGTTTGGATCACGTAGTTATTGCGGGACCACACTGAAGCAATCAATGAAACCTGGTCATGATAACTATTTTAGAGGATAACGCATGTTAGGTTTGGGTTAGGTCTAGGATTTGCCCACATCAGGCTCATACTTTCGCATATTTCTCATACTTCATGGCTAGATCTTGGGCTGCTTCTGGATTGTATCACGTAGTAATGAAGTACAACACTGAAACAGTCAATTAAACCTGGTTTCCATCAATATCTTAGAGGACAACGCAAGTTAGGTCTGGGATAGGTCTGGGATTTGCCCTCATCAGACTCATACTTTCGCACACTTCACATACTCGTTGAACAGATCCTGGGTTATTTTCTGGTTTGGATCACATAGTAATGTGGTACCACACTGAAACAGTCGATTAAACCAGGATTCGATCAATATTTTTGAGGATAACGCATGTTAGGTCTAGGTTAGGCCTGGGATTTTCACTCATCAGACTCATACTTTCGTATTCTTCACATACTTGTTGAACGGATCCTGGGTTTTTTCTGGTTTGGAATACGCAGTAATGAGGGACCACACTGAAACAATCAAATAAACCTGGTCTTGATAAATATTTTAGAGGATAAAGCATGTTAGGTCTGCGTTAGGTCTAGGATTTGCCCTCGTCAGGCTCATACTTTCGCATATTTCTCATATTTCATGGCTAGATCCTGGGCTATTTCTGGATTGGATCACGTAGTAATGTGGTACCACACTGAAACAGTCGATTAAACCAGGTTTCGATCAATATTTTTGAGGATAACGCAACTTCGGTCTGGGATAGGTCTGGGATTTGCCCTCGTCAGGCTCATACTTTCGCATATTTCTCATACTTCATGGCTGGATCCTGACCTTTTTCCGGATTGCATCACGTAGTAATGAAGTACAACACTGGAACAGTCAATTCAACCTGGTTTCCATCAATATTTTAGAGGACAACGCATGTTAGGTCTAGGTTAGGCCTGGGATTTTCACTCATCAGACTCATACTTTCACATTCTTCACATACATGTTGAACGGATCCTGGATTTTTTCTGGTTTGGTTCACGAAGTAATGTGGTACCACACTGGAACATTCAATTAAACCTGGTCTTGATAAATAATTTAGAGGATAACGCATGTTAGGTTTGGGTTAGGTCTAGGATTTGCCCTTATCAGGCTCATACTTTCGCATATTTCTCATACTTCATGGCTAGATCCTGGGCTGTTTCTGGATTGTATCACGTAGTAATGTGGTACCACGCTGAAACAGTCAATTAAACCTGGTTTCGTTCAATATTTTAGAGGATAACGCAAGTTAGGTCTGGGATAGGTCTGGGATTTGCCCTCATCAGGCTCATACTTTCGCGTTTTTCACATACTTGTTGAACTGATCCTGGGTTTTTTCTGGTTTGGATCACGTAGCAATGTGGTACCACACTGAAACAGTCGATTAAACCTGGTTTCGATCAATATTTTAGAGGATAACGCAAGTTTGGTCTGGGATAGGTCTGGGTTTTGCCCTCATCAGGCTCATACTTTCGCGTTTTTCACATACTTGTTGAACAGATCCTGGGTTTTTTCTGGTTTGGATCACGTAGTAATGTGGGACCACACTGAAACAGTCCATTAAACCTGGTTTGGATCAATATTTTTGAGGATAACGCAACTTCGGTCTGGGATAGGTCTGGGATTTGCCCTCGTCAGGCTCATTCTTTCGCATATTTCTCATACTTGATGGCTAGATCCTGGGCTTTTTCCGGTTTGCATCATGTAGTAATGAAGTACAACACTGAAACAGTCAACTCAACCTGGTTTCGATCGATATTTTAGAGGATAACGCATGTTAGGTCTAGGTTAGCCCTGGGATTTTCACTCATCAGACTCATACTTTCGCATTCTTCACATACTTGTTGAACGGATCCTGGGTTTTTTCTGGTTTGGTTCACGTAGTAATGTGGTACCACACTGGAACATTCAATTAAACCTGGTCTTGATAAATATTTTAGAGGATAACGCATGTTAGGTTTGGGTTAGGTCTAGGATTTGCCCTCATCAGGCTGATACTTTCGCATATTTCTCATACTTCATGGCTAGATCCTGGGCTGTTTCTGGATTGTATCACGTAGTAATGTGGTACCACGCTGAAACAGTCAATTAAGCCTGATTTCGATGAATATTTTAGTGGATAACGCAAGTTAGGTCTGGGATAGGTCTGGGATTCGCCCTCATCAGGCTCATACCTTCGCATATTTCTCATACTTGATGGCTAGATCCTGGGCTTTTTCTGGATTGCATCACGTAGTAATGAAGTACAACACTGAAGCAGTCAATTAAACCTGGTTTCCATCAATATCTTAGAGGACAACGCAAGTTAGGGCTGGGATAAGTCTGGGATTTGCCCTCATCAGGCTCATACTTTCGCGTTTTTCACATACTTGTTGAACAGATCCTGTGTTTTTTCTGGTTTGGATCACGTAGTAGTGTGGTACCACACTGAAACAGTCCATTAAACCTTGTTTGGATCAATATTTTAGAGGATAACGCATGTCAGGTCTGGGATAGGTCTGGGATTTGCCCTCATCAGACTCATACTTTCGCACACTTCACATACTCGTTGAACAGATCCTGGGTTATTTTCTGGTTTGGATCACATAGTAATGTGGTACCACACTGAAACAGTCGATTAAACCAGGATTCGATCAATATTTTTGAGGATAACGCATGTTAGGTCTAGGTTAGGCCTGGGATTTTCACTCATCAGACTCATACTTTCGTATTCTTCACATACTTGTTGAACGGATCCTGGGTTTTTTCTGGTTTGGATTACGTAGTAATGAGGGACCACACTGAAACAATCAAATAAACCTGGTCTTGATAAATATTTTAGAGGATAAAGCATGTTAGGTCTGCGTTAGGTCTAGGATTTGCCCTCGTCAGGCTCATACTTTCGCATATTTCTCATATTTCATGGCTAGATCCTGGGCTATTTCTGGATTGGATCACGTAGTAATGTGGTACCACACTGAAACAGTCGATTAAACCAGGTTTCGATCAATATTTTTGAGGATAACGCAACTTCGGTCTGGGATAGGTCTGGGATTTGCCCTCGTCAGGCTCATACTTTCGCATATTTCTCATACTTCATGGCTGGATCCTGACCTTTTTCCGGATTGCATCACGTAGTAATGAAGTACAACACTGAAACAGTCAATTCAACCTGGTTTCCATCAATATTTTAGAGGACAACGCATGTTAGGTCTAGGTTAGGCCTGGGATTTTCACTCATCAGACTCATACTTTCACATTCTTCACATACATGTTGAACGGATCCTGGATTTTTTCTGGTTTGGTTCACGTAGTTATTGCGGGACCACACTGAAGCAATCAATGAAACCTGGTCATGATAACTATTTTAGAGGATAACGCATGTTAGGTTTGGGTTAGGTCTGGGATTTGCCCTCATCAGGCTCATACTTTCGCAGTTTTAACATGCATGTTGACCTGATCGAGGGTTTTTTCTGCTTTGGATCACGTAGTAAAGTGGTACCACACTAAAACATTCAATTAAACCTGGTTTCGATCAATATTTTAGAGGATAACGCAAGTTAGGTCTGGGATAGGTCTGGGATTTGCCCTCATCAGACTCATACTTTCGCATACTTCACATACTTGTTGAACAGATCCTGGGTTTTTTTCTGGTTTGGATCACGTAGTAATTTCGTACCACACTAAAACAGTCAATTAAACCTGGTTTCGATCAATATTTTAGAGGATAACGAAAGTTATGTCTAGTTTAGGCCTGGGATTTGCCCTCATCAGACTCATACATTCGCATACTTCACATACTTGTTGAACAGATCCTGGGTTTTTTCTGGTTTGGATCACGTAGTAATGTGGTACCACACTGAAACAGTCGATTAAACCTCGTTTCGATCAATATTTTAGAGGATAACGCAAGTTTGGTCTGGGATAGGTCTGGGATTTGCCCTCATCAGGCTCATACTTTCGCGTTTTTCACATACTCGTTGACAAGATCCTGGCTTTTTTCTGGTTTGGATCACGTAGTAATGTGGTACCACACTGAAACAGCCCACTAAACCTGGTTTCGATCAATATTTTTGAGGATAACGCATGTTAGGTCTAGCTTAGGCCTGGGATTTTCACGCATCAGACTCATACTTTCGCATTCTTCACATACTTGTTGAACGGATGCTGGGTTTTTTCTGGTTTCGATCACGTAGTAATGTGGGACCACACTGAAACAGTCGATTAAACCTGGTCTTGATAAATATTTTAGAGGACAACGCATGTTAGGTCTGGGTTAGGTCTAGGATTTGCCCTCATCAGGCTCATACTTTCGCATATTTCTCATACTTCATGGCTAGATCCTGGGCTTTTTCTGGATTGTATCACGTAGTAATGCGGTACCACGCTGAAACAGTCAATTAAACCTGGTTTCGATCAATACTTTAGAGGATAACGCATGTCAGGTCTAGCTTAGGCCTGGGATTTTCACGCATCAGACTCATACTTTCGTATTCTTCACATACTTGTTGAACGGATCCTGGGTTTTTTCTGGTTTGGATCACGTAGTAATGTGGGACCACACTGAAACAGTCGATTAAACCTGGTCTTGATAAATATTTTAGAGGACAACGCATGTTAGGTCTGGGTTAGGTCTAGGATTTGCCCTCATCAGGCTCATACTTTCGCGTTTTTCACATACTTGTTGAACAGATCCTGGGTTTTTTCTGGTTTGGGTCACGTAGTAATGTGGTACCACACTGAAACAGTCGATTAATCCAGGTTTCGATCAATATTTTTGAGGATAACGCATGTTAGGTCTAGGTTAGGCCTGGGATTTTCACGCATCAGACTCATACTTTCGCATTCGTCACATACTTGTTGAACGGATCCTGGGTTTTTTCTGGTTTGGATCACGTAGTAATGTGGGACCACACTGAAACAGTCGATTAAACCTGGTTTCGATCAATATTTTAGAGGATAACGCAAGTTTGGTCTGGGATAGGTCTGGGATTTGCCCTCATCAGGCTCATACTTTCGCGTTTTTCACATACTTGTTGAACAGATCCTGGGTTTTTTCTGGTTTGGGTCACGTAGTAATGTGGTACCACACTGAAACAGTCGATTAAACCAGGTTTCGATCAATATTTTTGAGGATAACGCATGTTAGGTCTAGGTTAGGCCTGGGATTTTCACGCATCAGACTCATACTTTCGCATTCTTCACATACTTGTTGAACGGATCCTGGGTTTTTTCTGGTTTGGATCACGTAGTAATGTTGGACCACACTGAAACAGTCGATTAAACCTGGTCTTGATAAATATTTTAGAGGACAACGCATGTTAGGTCTGTGTTATGTCTGGGATTTGACCTCATCAGGGTCATACTTTCGCATATTTCTCATACTTCATGGCTAGATCCTGGGCTTTTTCTGTATTGTATCACGTAGTAATGTGGTACCACGCTGAAACAGTCAATTAAACCTGGTTTCGATCAATATTTTAGAGGATAACGCAAGTTAGGTACTAGGTTAGGCCTGGGATTTGCCCTCATCAGGGTCATACTTTCGCAGTTTTAACATTCATGTTGACCTGATCGAGGGTTTTTTCTGCTTTGGATCACGTAATAAAGTGGTGCCGCAACTAAAACAGTCAATTAAACCTGGTTTCGATCATTATTTTAGAGGATAACGCAAGTTAGGTCTGGGATAGGTCTGGGAGTAGCCCTCATCAGACTCATACTTTCGCACACTTCACATACTCGTTGACAAGATCCTGGGTTTTTTTCTGGTTTGGATCACGTAGTAATGTGGTACCACACTGAAACAGTCGATTAAACCTGGTTTCGATTAATATTTTCGAGGATAACGCATGTTAGGTCTGGGATAGGTCTGGGATTTGCCCTCATCAGGCTCATGCTTTCGCAGTTTTAACATGCATGTTGACCTGACCGAGGGTTTTTTCTGCTTTGGATCACGTGGTATAGTGGTACCACACTAAAACAGTTAATTAAACCTGGTTTCGATCAATATTTTAGAGGATAACGATAGTTATGTCTAGTTTAGGCCTGGGATTTGCCCTCATCAGACTCATACTTTCGCATACTTCACATACTTGTTGAACAGATCCTGGGTTTTTTTCTGGTTTGGATCACGTAGTAATGTGGTATCACACTGAAACAGTCGATTAAACCTGGTTTCGATCAATATTTTTGAGGATAACGCATGTTAGGTCTAGTTTAGGCCGAGGATTTTCACTCATCAGACTCATACTTTCGCATTCTTCACATACTTGTTGAACGGATCCTGGGTTTTTACAGGTATGGATCACGTAGTAATGTGGTACCACACTGAAACAGTCAATTAAACCAGGTTTCGATCAATATTTTAGAGAATAATTCATGTTAGGTCTAGGTTAGGTCTGGGATTTGCTCTCATCAGGCTCATTCTTTCGCATATTTCTCATCCTTGATGTCTAGATCCTGGGCTTTTTCTGGATTGCATCACGTAGTAATGAAGTACAACACTGAAACAGTCAATTAAACCTGGTTTCCATCAATATTTTACAGGACAACGCATGTTAGGTCTAGGTTAGGCCTGGGATTTGCCCTCATCAGGGTCATACTTTCGCAGTTTTAACATGCATGTTGACCTGATCGAGGGTTTTTTCTGCCTTGGATCACGTAGTAAAGTGGTACCACACTAAAACAGTCAATTAAACCTGGTTTCGATCAATATTTTAGAGGATAACGCAAGTTAGGCCTGGGATAGGTCTTGGATTTGCCTTCATCAGGCTCATTCTTTCGCATATTTCTCATACTTGATGGCTAGATCCTGGGCTTTTTCTGGATTGCATCACGTAGTATTGTGGTACCACACTGAAACAGTCGATTAAACCAGGTTTCGGTCAATATTTTTGAGGATAACGCATGTTAGGTCTAGGTTAGGCCTGGGATTTTCACTCATCAGACTCATACTTTCGCATTCTTCACATACTTGTTGAACGGATCTTGGGTTTTTTCTGGTGTGGATCACGTAGTAATGTGGTACCACACTGATACTATCAATTAAACCTGGTCTTGATAAATATTTTAGAGGATAACGCATGTTAGGTCTGGGTTAGGTCTAGGATTTGCCCTCATCAGGCTCATACCTTCGCATATTTATTATACTTCATGGATAGATCCTGGGCTATTTTCTGGTTTGGATCACGTAGTAATGTGGTACCACGCAGAAAGATTCAAATAAACCTGGTCTTGATAAATATTTTAGAGGACAACGCATGTTAGGTTTGGGTTAGGTCTAGGATTTGCCCACATCGGGCTCATACTTTCGCATATTTCTCATACTTCATGGCTAGATCCTGGGCTGTTTCTGGAATGTATCACGTAGTAATGTGGTACCACGCTGAAACAGTCAATTAAACCTTGATTCGATCAATATTTTAGAGAATAACGCAAGTTAGGTCTGGGATATGTCTGGGATTCGCCCTCATCAGGCTCATACTTTCGCACACTTCGCGTACTCGTTTAACAGATCCTGGGTTTTTTCTGGTTTGGTTCATATAGAAATGTGGTACCACACTGAAACATTCAATTAAACCTGGTCTTGATAAATATTTTAGAGGATAACGCATGTTAGGTTTGGGTTAGGTCTAGGATTTGCCCTCATCGGGCTCATACTTTCGCATATTTCTCATACTTCATGGCTAGATCCTGGGCTATTTCTGGATTGGATCACGTAGTAATGTGATAACACACTGAAACATACAATGAAACCTGGTCTGGATAAATATTTTAGAGGATAACGCATCTTAGGTCTGTGTTAGGTCTAAGATTTGCCCTCCTCAGGCTCACAGTTTCGCGTTTTTCGCATACTTGTTGAACAGATCCCGGGTTTTCTCTGGTTTGGATCACGAAGTAGTGAGGTACCACACTGAAACATTCCATTAAACCTGGTTTCGCTCAATATCTTGGAAGATAACGCATGTAAGGTCTAGGTTAGGCCTGGGATTTGCCCTCATCAGGGTCATACTTTCGCAGTTTTAACATGCATGTTGACCTGATCTTGGGTTTTTTCTGGTGTGGATCAGGTAGTAATGTGGTACCACACTGATACAATCAATTAAACCTGGTCTTGATAAATATTTTAGAGGATAACGCATGTTAGGTCTGGGTTAGGTCTAGGATTTGCCCTCATCAGGCTCATACTTTCGCATATTTCTCATACTTCATGACTGGATCCCGGCCTGTTACTGGTTTGGATCACGTAGTAATGTGGTACCACACTGAAACAGTCAATTAAACCTGGTTTCGATCAATATTTTAGAGAATAATTCATGTTAGGCCTGGGTTAGGTCTGGGATTTGCTCTCATCAGGCTCATTCTTTCGCATATTTCTCATACTTGATGGCTAGATCCTGGGCTTTATCTGGATTGCATCACGTAGTAATGAAGTACAACACTGAAACAGTCAATTAAACCTGGTTTCGATAATTATTTTAGAGAATAATTCATGTTAGGTCTAGGTTAGGCGAGGGATTTGCCCTCATCAGGGTCATACTTTCGCAGTTCTAACATACATGTTGACCTGATCGAGGGTTTTTTCTGCTTTGGATCACGTAGTAAAGTGGTACCACACTGAAACAGTCCACTAAACCTGGTTTGGAACAATATTTTAGAGGATAACGCATGTTAGGTCTAGGTTAGCCCTGAGATTTTCACTCATCAGACTCATACTTTCGCATTCTTCAGATACTTGTTGAACGGATCCTGGGTTTTTTCTGGTATGGTTCACGTAGTAATGTGGTACCACACTGATACAATCAATTAAACCAGGTCTTGATAAATATTTTAGATGATAACGCATGTTAGGTCTGGGTTTGGTCTAGGATTTGCCCTCATCACGCTCATACTTTCGCATATTTCTCATACTTCATGGCTAGATCCTGGGCTATTTCTGGATTGGATCACGTAGTAATGTGGTACCACACTGAAACAGCCCACTAAACCTGGTTCCGATCAATATTTTAGAGGATAACGAAAGTTATGTCTAGGTTAGGCCTGGGATTTGCTCTCATCAGACTCATGCTTTCGCATTTTTCACATACTTGTGGAACAAATCCTGGGTTTTTTCTGGTATGGATCACGTAGTAATGTGGTACCACACTGAAACAGTCCACTAAACCTGGTTTGGATCAATATTTTAGAGGATAACGCATGTTAGGTCTAGGTTAGCCCTGAGATTTTCACTCATCAGACTCATACTTTCGCATTCTTCAGATACTTGTTGAACGGATCCTGGGTTTTTTCTGGTATGGTTCACGTAGTAATGTGGTACCACACTGATACAATCAATTAAACCAGGTCTTGATAAATATTTTAGATGATAACGCATGTTAGGTCTGGGTTTGGTCTAGGATTTGCCCCCATCACGCTCATACTTTCGCATATTTCTCATACTTCATGGCTAGATCCTGGGCTATTTCTGGTTTGGATCACGTAGTAATGTGGTACCACACTGAAGCAATCAATTAAACCTGGTCTTGATAAATATTTTAGAGGATAACGCATGTTAGGTCTGGGTTAGGTCTAGGATTTGCTCTGGTCAGGCTCATACTTTCGCATATTTCTCATACTTGATGGCTAGATCCTGGGCTTTTTCTGGATTGCATCACGTAGTAATGAAGTACAACACTGAAACAGTCAATTAAACCTGGTTTCCATCAATATCTTAGAGGACAACGCAAGTTAGGTCTGCGATAGGTCTGGGATTTGCCCTCATCAGACTCATACGTTCGCGTTTTTCACATACTTGTTGAACGGACCCAGGGTTTTTTCTGGTTTGGATCACGTAGTAATGTGGTACCACACTGAAACATTCAAATAAACCAGGTCTTGATAAATATTTTAGATGATAACACATGTTAGGTCTGGGTTAGGTCTAGGATTTGTCCTCATCAGGGTCATACTTTCGCATATTTCTCATACTTCATGGCTAGATCCTGGGCTATTTCTGGATTGGATCACGTAGTAATGTGGTACCACACTGAAACGGTCAATTAAACCTGGTTTCGATCAATATTTTAGAGGACAATGCAAGTTAGGTCTGGGATAGGTCTGGGATTTGCCCACATCGGGGAATCATACTTTCGCATTTTTCACATACTTGTTGAACAGATCCTGGGTTTTGTCTGGTTTGGATCGCGCAGTAATGTGGTACCACACTGAAACAGCCCACTAAACCTGGTTTCGATCAATATTTTAGAGGACAACGAAAGTTATGTCTAGGTTAGGCCTGGGATATGCTCTCATCAGACTCATGCTTTCGCATTTTTCAGATACTTGTTGAACAGATCCTGGGTCTTTTCTGGTATGGATCACGCAGTAATGTGGTACCACACTGAAACATTCCGTTAAACCTGGTCTTGGTAAATATTTTTGAGGATAACGCATGTTAGGTCTGGGTTAGGTCTAGGATTTGCCCTCATCAGGCTCATACTTTCGCATATTTCTTATACTTCATGGATAGATCCTGGGCTATTTTCTGGTTTGGGTCACATAGTAATGTGGTACCACACTGAAACAGTCCACTAAACCAGGTTTGGAACAATATTTTAGAGGATAACGCAAGTTAGGTCTGGGTAAGGCCTGGGATTTTCACTCATCAGACTCATTCTTTCGCATTCTTCACATACCTGTTGAACGGATCCTGGGTTTTTTCTGGTATGGTTCACGTAGTAATGTGGTACCACACTGAAACAGTCGATTAAACCAGGTCTTGATAATATTTTAGAGGATAACGCATGTTAGGTCTGGGTTAGTTCTAGGATTTGCTCTCGTCAGGCTCATACTTTCGCATATTTCTCATACTTGATGGCTAGATCCTGGGCTTTTTCTGGTTTGCATCACGTAGTAATGAAGTACAACACTGAAACAGTCAATTAAGCCTGGTTTCCATCAATATCTTAGAGGACAACGCAAGTTAGGTCTGGGATAGGTCTGGGATTTGCCCTCATCAGACACATACGTTCGCGTTTTACACATACTTCTTGAACGGATCCTGGGTTTTTTCTGGTTTGGATCACGTAGTAATGTGGTACCACACTGAAACATTCAAATAAACCTGGTCTTGATAAATACTTTAGAGGATAACGCATGTTAGGTTTGGGTTAGGTCTAGGATTTGCCCACATCAGGCTCATACTTTCGCATATTTCTCATACCTCCTGGGCTGTTTCTGGATTGTATCACGTAGTAATGTGGTACCACGCTGAAACAGTCAATTAAACCTTGTTTCGATCAATATTTTAGAGGATAACGCAAGTTAGGTCTGGGATAGGTCTGGGATTCGCCCTCATCAGGCTCATACTTTCGCACACCTCACAGACTCGTTTAACAGATCCTGGGTTTTTTCTGGTTTGGATCACGTAGTAATGTGGTACCACACTGAAACATTCAATTAAACCTGGTCTTGATCCATATTTTAGAGGATAACGCATGTTAGGTTTGGGTTAGGTCTAGGATTTGCCCACATCAGGCTCATACTTTCGCATATTTCTCATACTTGATGGCTAGATCCTGGGCTTTTTCTGGATTGCATCACGTAGTAATGAAGTACAACACTGAAACAGTCAATTAAACCTGGTTTCCATCAATATCTTAGAGGACAACGCAAGTTAGGTCTGCGATAGGTCTGGGATTTGCCCTCATCAGACTCATACGTTCGCGTTTTTCACATACTTGTTGAACAGATCCTGGGTTTTTTCTGGTTTGGTTCACGTAGTAATGTGGTACCACACTGAAACAGCCCACTAAACCTTGTTTCGATCAATATTTTAGAGGATAACGAAAGTTATGTCTAGGTTAGGCCTGGGATTTGCTCTCATCAGACTCATGCTTTCGCATTTTTCACATACTTGTTGAACAGATCCTGGGTTTTTTCTGGTATGGATCACGCAGTAATGTGGTACCACACTGAAACATTCAGTTAAACCTGGTCTTGATAAATATTTTTGAGGATAACGCATGTTAGGTCTGGGTTAGGTCTAGGATTTGCCCTCATCAGGCTCATACTTTCGCATATTTCTTATACTTCATGGATAGATCCTGGGCTATTTTCTGGTTTGGATCACATAGTAATGTGGTACCACACTGAAACAGTCCACTAAACCTAGTTTGGATCAATATTTTAGAGGATAATGCATGTTAGGTCTAGGTTAGCCCTGAGATTTTCACTCATCAGACTCATACTTTCGCATTCTTCACATACCTGTTGAACGGATCCTGGGTTTTTTCTGGTATGGTTCACGTAGTAATGTGGTACAACACTGAAACAGTCGATTAAACCAGGTTTCGATCAATATTCTTGAGGATAACGCATGTTAGGTCTAGGTAAGGCCTGGGATTTTCACTCATCACTCTCATTCTTTCGCATTCTTCACATACCTGTTGAACGGATCCTGGGTTTTTTCTGCTTTGGATCTCGTAGTAAAGTGGTACCACACTGAAACATTCAAATAAACCTGGTTTTGATAAATATTTTAGAGGATAACGCATGTTAGGTTCGGGTTAGGTCTGGGATTTGCTCTCATCAGGCTCATTCTTTCGCATATTTCTCATACTTGATGGCTAGATCCTGGGCTTTTTCTGGATTGCATCACGTAGTAATGAAGTACAACACTGAAACAGACAATTAAACCTGGTTTCGATAAATATTTTAGAGAATAATTCATGATAGGTCTAGGTTAGGCGAGGGATTTGCCCTCATCAGGGTCATACTTTCGCAGTTCTAACATACATGTTGACCTGATCGAGGGTTTTTTCTGCTTTGGATCACGTAGTAAAGTGGTACCACACTGAAACAGTCCACTAAACCTGGTTTGGATCAATATTTTAGAGGATAACGCATGTTAGGTCTAGGTTAGCCCTGAGATTTTCACTCATCAGACTCATACTTTCGCATTCTTCACATACTTGTTGAACGGATCCTGGGTTTTTACAGGTATGGATCACGTAGTAATGTGGTACCACACTGAAACAGTCAATTAAACCAGGTTTCGATCAATATTTTAGAGAATAATTCATGTTAGGTCTAGGTTTGGTCTGGGATTTGCTCTCATCAGGCTCATTCTTTCGCATATTTCTCATCCTTGATGTCTAGATCCTGGGCTTTTTCTGGATTGCATCACGTAGTAATGAAGTACAACACTGAAACAGTCAATTAAACCTGGTTTCCATCAATATTTTACAGGACAACGCATGTTAGGTCTAGGTTAGGCCTGGGATTTGCCCTCATCAGGGTCATACTTTCGCAGTTTTAACATGCATGTTGACCTGATCGAGGGTTTTTTCTGCTTTGGATCACGTAGTAAAGTGGTACCACACTAAAACAGTCAATTAAACCTGTTTTCGATCAATATTTTAGAGGATAACGCAAGTTAGGCCTGGGATAGGTCTAGGATTTGCCTTCATCAGGCTCATTCTTTCGCATATTTCTCATACTTGATGGCTAGATCCTGGGCTTTTTCTGGATTGCATCACGTAGTATTGTGGTACCACACTGAAACAGTCGATTAAACCAGGTTTCGGTCAATATTTTTGAGGATAACGCATGTTAGGTCTAGGTTAGGCCTGGGATTTTCACTCATCAGACTCATACTTTCGCATTCTTCACATACTTGTTGAACGGATCTTGGGTTTTTTCTGGTGTGGATCACGTAGTAATGTGGTACCACACTGATACTATCAATTAAACCTGGTCTTGATAAATATTTTAGAGGATAACGCATGTTAGGTCTGGGTTAGGTCTAGGATTTGCCCTCATCAGGCTCATACTTTCGCATATTTACTATACTTCATGGATAGATCCTGGGCTATTTTCTGGTTTGGATCACGTAGTAATGTCGTACCACACAGAAACATTCAAATAAACCTGGTCTTGATAAATATTTTAGAGGATAACGCATGTTAGGTTTGGGTTAGGTCTAGGATTTGCCCACATCGGGCTCATACTTTCGCATATTTCTCATACTTCATGGCTAGATCCTGGGCTGTTTCTGGAATGTATCACATAGTAATGTGGTACCACGCTGAAACAGTCAATTAAACCTTGATTCGATCAATATTTTAGAGAATAACGCAAGTTAGGTCTGGGATATGTCTGGGATTCGCCCTCATCAGGCTGATACTTTCGCACACTTCGCGTACTCGTTTAACAGATCCTGGGTTTTTTCTGGTTTGGTTCATATAGAAATGTGGTACCACACTGAAACATTCAATTAAACCTGGTCTTGATAAATATTTTAGAGGATAACGCATGTTAGGTTTGGGTTAGGTCTAGGATTTGCCCTCATCAGGCTCATACTTTCGCATATTTCTCATACTTCATGGCTAGATCCTGGGCTATTTCTGGATTGGATCACGTAGTAATGTGATAACACACTGAAACATACAATGAAACCTGGTCTGGATAAATATTTTAGAGGATAACGCATCTTAGGTCTGTGTTAGGTCTAAGATTTGCCCTCCTCAGGCTCACAGTTTCGCGTTTTTCGCATACTTGTTGAACAGATCCCGGGTTTTCTCTGGTTTGGATCACGAAGTAGTGAGGTACCACACTGAAACATTCCATTAAACCTGGTTTCGCTCAATATCTTGGAAGATAACGCATGTAAGGTCTAGGTTAGGCCTGGGATTTGCCCTCATCAGGGTCATACTTTCGCAGTTTTAACATGCATGTTGACCTGATCTTGGGTTTTTTCTGGTGTGGATCACGTAGTAATGTGGTACCACACTGATACAATCAATTAAACCTGGTCTTGATAAATATTTTAGAGGATAACGCATGTTAGGTCTGGGTTAGGTCTAGGATTTGCCCTCATCAGGCTCATACTTTCGCATATTTCTCATACTTCATGACTGGATCCTGGCCTGTTACTGGTTTGGATCACGTAGTAATGTGGTACCACACTGAAACAGTCAATTAAACCTGGTTTCGATCAATATTTTAGAGAATAATTCATGTTAGGCCTGGGTTAGGTCTGGGATTTGCTCTCATCAGGCTCATTCTTTCGCATATTTCTCATACTTGATGGCTAGATCCTGGGCTTTTTCTGGATTGCATCACGTAGTAATGAAGTACAACACTGAAACAGTCAATTAAACCTGGTTTCGATAAATATTTTAGAGAATAATTCATGTTAGGTCTAGGTTAGGCGAGGGATTTGCCCTCATCAGGGTCATACTTTCGCAGTTCTAACATACATGTTGACCTGATCGAGGGTTTTTTCTGCTTTGGATCACGTAGTAAAGTGGTACCACACTGAAACAGTCCACTAAACCTGGTTTGGATCAATATTTTAGAGGATAACGCATGTTAGGTCTAGGTTAGCCCTGAGATTTTCACTCATCAGACTCATACTTTCGCATTCTTCAGATACTTGTTGAACGGATCCTGGGTTTTTTCTGGTATGGTTCACGTAGTAATGTGGTACCACACTGAAGCAGTCCACTAAACCTGGTTTGGATCAATATTTTAGAGGATAACGCATGTTAGGTCTAGGTTAGCCCTGAGATTTTCACTCATCAGACTCATACTTTCGCATTCTTCAGATACTTGTTGAACGGATCCTGGGTTTTTTCTGGTATGGTTCACGTAGTAATGTGGTACCACACTGATACAATCAATTAAACCAGGTCTTGATAAATATTTTAGATGATAACGCATGTTAGGTCTGGGTTTCGTCTAGGATTTGCCCTCATCACGCTCATACTTTCGCATATTTCTCATACTTCATGGCTAGATCCTGGGCTATTTCTGGATTGGATCACGTAGTAATGTGGTACCACACTGAAACAGCCCACTAAACCTGGTTCCGATCAATATTTTAGAGGATAACGAAAGTTATGTCTAGGTTAGGCCTGGGATTTGCTCTCATCAGACTCATTCTTTCGCATTTTTCACATACTTGTGGAACAAATCCTGGGTTTTTTCTGGTATGTCTCACGTAGTAATGTGGTACCACACTGAAACATTCAGTTAAACCTGGTCTTGATAAATATTTTTGCGGATAACGCATGTTAGGTCTGGGTTAGGTCTAGGATTTGCCCTCATCAGGCTCATACTTTCGCATATTTCTTATACTTCATGGATAGATCCTGGGCTATTTTCTGGTTTGGATCACATAGTAATGTGGTACCACACTGAAACAGTCGATTAAACCAGGTTTCGATCAATATTCTTGAGGATAACGCATGTTAGGTCTAGGTAAGGCCTGGGATTTTCACTCATCAGACTCATTCTTTCGCATTCTTCACATACCTGTTGAACGGACCCTGGATTTTTTCTGGTTTGGATCACGTAGTAATGTGGTACCACACTGAAACATTCAAATAAACCAGGTCTGGATAAATATTTTAGATGATAACACATGTTAGGTCTGGGTTAGGTCTAGGATTTGTCCTCATCAGGCTCATACTTTCGCATATTTCTCATACTTCATGGCTAGATCCTGGGCTATTTCTGGATTGGATCACGTAGTAATGTGGTACCACACTGAAACGGTCAATTAAACCTGGTTTCGGTCAATATTTTAGAGGACAATGCAAGTTAGGTCTGGGATAGGTCTGGGATTTGCCCACATCAGGGTCATACTTTCGCATTTTTCACATACTTGTTGAACAGATCCTGGGTTTTGTCTGGTTTGGATCGCGCAGTAATGTGGTACCACACTGAAACAGCCCACTAAACCTGGTTTCGATCAATATTTTAGAGGATAACGAAAGTTATGTCTAGGTTAGGCCTGGGATTTGCTCTCATCAGACTCATGCTTTCGCATTTTTCACATACTTGTTGAACAGATCCTGGGTCTTTTCTGGTATGGATCACGCAGTAATGTGGTACCACACTGAAGCAATCAATTAAACCTGGTCTTGATAAATATTTTAGAGGATAACGCATGTTAGGTCTGGGTTAGGTCTAGGATTTGCTCTGGTCAGGCTCATACTTTCGCATATTTCTCATACTTGATGGCTAGATCCTGGGCTTTTTCTGGATTGCATCACGTAGTAATGAAGTACAACACTGAAACAGTCAATTAAACCTGGTTTCCATCAATATCTTAGAGGACAACGCAAGTTAGGTCTGCGATAGGTCTGGGATTTGCCCTCATCAGACTCATACGTTCGCGTTTTTCACATACTTGTTGAACGGACCCTGGATTTTTTCTGGTTTGGATCACGTAGTAATGTGGTACCACACTGAAACATTCAAATAAACCAGGTCTGGATAAATATTTTAGATGATAACACATGTTAGGTCTGGGTTAGGTCTAGGATTTGTCCTCATCAGGCTCATACTTTCGCATATTTCTCATACTTCATGGCTAGATCCTGGGCTATTTCTGGATTGGATCACGTAGTAATGTGGTACCACACTGAAACGGTCAATTAAACCTGGTTTCGGTCAATATTTTAGAGGACAATGCAAGTTAGGTCTGGGATAGGTCTGGGATTTGCCCACATCAGGGTCATACTTTCGCATTTTTCACATACTTGTTGAACAGATCCTGGGTTTTGTCTGGTTTGGATCGCGCAGTAATGTGGTACCACACTGAAACAGCCCACTAAACCTGGTTTCGATCAATATTTTAGAGGATAACGAAAGTTATGTCTAGGTTAGGCCTGGGATTTGCTCTCATCAGACTCATGCTTTCGCATTTTTCACATACTTGTTGAACAGATCCTGGGTCTTTTCTGGTATGGATCACGCAGTAATGTGGTACCACACTAAAACATTCCGTTAAACCTGGTCTTGGTAAATATTTTTGAGGATAACGCATGTTAGGTCTGGGTTAGGTCTAGGATTTGCCCTCATCAGGCTCATACTTTCGCATATTTCTTATACTTCATGGATAGATCCTGGGCTATTTTCTGGTTTGGATCACATAGTAATGTGGTACCACACTGAAACAGTCCACTAAACCAGGTTTGGAACAATATTTTAGAGGATAACGCAAGTTAGGTCTGGGTAAGGCCTGGGATTTTCACTCATCAGACTCATTCTTTCGCATTCTTCACATACCTGTTGAACGGATCCTGGGTTTTTTCTGGTATGGTTCACGTAGTAATGTGGTACCACACTGAAACAGTCGATTAAACCAGGTCTTGATAATATTTTAGAGGATAACGCATGTTAGGTCTGGGTTAGTTCTAGGATTTGCTCTCGTCAGGCTCATACTTTCGCATATTTCTCATACTTGATGGCTAGATCCTGGGCTTTTTCTGGATTGCATCACGTAGTAATGAAGTACAACACTGAAACAGTCAATTAAGCCTGGTTTCCATCAATATCTTAGAGGACAACGCAAGTTAGGTCTGGGATAGGTCTGGGATTTGCCCTCATCAGACCCATACGTTCGCGTTTTACACATACTTCTTGAACGGATCCTGGGTTTTTTCTGGTTTGGATCACGTAGTAATGTGGTACCACACTGAAACATTCAAATAAACCTGGTCTTGATAAATATTTTAGAGGATAACGCATGTTAGGTTTGGGTTAGCTCTAGGATTTGCCCACATCAGGCTCATACTTTCGCATATTTCTCATACTTCCTGGGCTGTTTCTGGATTGTATCACGTAGTAATGTGGTACCACGCTGAAACAGTCAATTAAACCTTGTTTCGATCAATATTTTAGAGGATAACGCAAGTTAGGTCTGGGATAGGTCTGGGATTCGCCCTCATCAGGCTCATACTTTCGCACACTTCACAGACTCGTTTAACAGATCCTGGGTTTTTTCTGGTTTGGATCACGTAGTAATGTGGTACCACACTGAAACATTCAAATAAACCTGGTCTTGATCAATATTTTAGAGGATAACGCATGTTAGGTTTGGGTTAGGTCTAGGATTTGCCCACATCAGGCTCATACTTTCGCATATTTCTCATACTTGATGGCTAGATCCTGGGCTTTTTCTGGATTGCATCACGTAGTAATGAAGTACAACACTGAAACAGTCAATTAAACCTGGTTTCCATCAATATCTTAGAGGACAACGCAAGTTAGGTCTGCGATAGGTCTGGGATTTGCCCTCATCAGACTCATACGTTCGCGTTTTTCACATACTTGTTGAACAGATCCTGGGTTTTTTCTGGTTTGGTTCACGTAGTAATGTGGTACCACACTGAAACAGCCCACTAAACCTTGTTTCGATCAATATTTTAGAGGATAACGAAAGTTATGTCTAGGTTAGGCCTGGGATTTGCTCTCATCAGACTCATGCTTTCGCATTTTTCACATACTTGTTGAACAGATCCTGGGTTTTTTCTGGTATGGATCACGCAGTAATGTGGTATCACACTGAAACATTCAGTTAAACCTGGTCTTGATAAATATTTTTGAGGATAACGCATGTTAGGTCTGGGTTAGGTCTAGGATTTGCCCTCATCAGGCTCATACTTTCGCATATTTCTTATACTTCATGGATAGATCCTGGGCTATTTTCTGGTTTGGATCACATAGTAATGTGGTACCACACTGAAACAGTCCACTAAACCTAGTTTGGATCAATATTTTAGAGGATAATGCATGTTAGGTCTAGGTTAGCCCTGAGATTTTCACTCATCAGACTCATACTTTCGCATTCTTCACATACCTGTTGAACGGATCCTGGGTTTTTTCTGGTATGGTTCACGTAGTAATGTGGTACAACACTGAAACAGTCGATTAAACCAAGTTTCGATCAATATTCTTGAGGATAACGCATGTTAGGTCTAGGTAAGGCCTGGGATTTTCACTCATCACTCTCATTCTTTCGCATTCTTCACATACCTGTTGAACGGATCCTGGGTTTTTTCTGCTTTGGAACTCGTAGTAAAGTGGTACCACACTGAAACATTCAAATAAACCTGGTCTTGATAAATATTTTAGAGGATAACGCATGTTAGGTTCGGGTTAGGTCTGGGATTTGCTCTCATCAGGCTCATTCTTTCGCATATTTCTCATACTTGATGGCTAGATCCTGGGCTTTTTCTGGATTGCATCACGTAGTAATGAAGTACAACACTGAAACAGACAATTAAACCAGGTTTCGATAAATATTTTAGAGAATAATTCATGTTAGGTCTAGGTTAGGCGAGGGATTTGCCCTCATCAGGGTCATACTTTCGCAGTTCTAACATACATGTTGACCTGATCGAGGGTTTTTTCTGCTTTGGATCACGTAGTAAAGTGGTACCACACTGAAACAGTCCACTAAACCTGGTTTGGATCAATATTTTAGAGGATAACGCATGTTAGGTTTGGGTTAGGTCTAGGATTTGCCCTCATCACGCTCATACTTTCGCATATTTCTCATACTTCATGGCTAGATCCTGGGCTATTTCTGGATTGGATCACGTAATAATGTGGTACCACACTGAAACAGCCCACTAAACCTGGTTCCGATCAATATTTTAGAGGATAACGAAAGTTATGTCTAGGTTAGGCCTGGGATTTGCCCTCATCAGACTCATGCTTTCGCATTTTTCACATACTTGTGGAACAAATCCTGGGTTTTTTCTGGTATGGATCACGTAGTAATGTGGTACCACACTGAAACATTCAGCTAAACCTGGTCTTGATAAATATTTTTGCGGATAACGCATGTTAGGTCTGGGTTAGGTCTAGGATTTGCCCTCATCAGGCTCATACTTTCGCATATTTCTTATACTTCATGGATAGATCCTGGGCTACTTTCTGGTTTGGATCACATAGTAATGTGGTACCACACTGAAACAGTCGATTAAACCAGGTTTCGATCAATATTCTTGAGGATAACGCATGTTAGGTCTATGTAAGGCCTGGGATTTTCACTCATCAGACTCATTCTTTCGCATTCTTCACATACCTGTTGAACGGATCCTGGGTTTTTTCTGGTTTGGATCACGTAGTAATGTGGGACCACACTGAAGCAATCAATTAAACCTGGTCTTGATAAATATTTTAGAGGATAACGCATGTTAGGTCTGGGTTAGGTCTAGGATTTGCTCTCGTCAGGCTCATACTTTCGCATATTTCTCATACTTGATGGCTAGATCCTGGGCTTTTTCTGGATTGCATCACGTAGTAATGAAGTACAACACTGAAACAGTCAATTAAACCTGGTTTCCATCAATATCTTAGAGGACAACGCAAGTTAGGTCTGCGATAGGTCTGGGATTTGCCCTCATCAGACTCATACGTTCGCGTTTTTCACATACTTGTTGAACGGATCCTGGGTTTTTTCTGGTTTGGATCACGTAGTAATGTGGTACCACACTGAAACATTCAAATAAACCAGGTCTTGATAAATATTTTAGATGATAACACATGTTAGGTCTGGGTTAGGTCTAGGATTTGTCCTCATCAGGCTCATACTTTCGCATACTTCTCATACTTCATGGCTAGATCCTGGGCTATTTCTGGATTGGATCACGTAGTAATGTGGTACCACAATGAAACGGTCAATTAAACCTGGTTTCGATCAATATTTTAGAGGACAATGCAAGTTAGGTCTGGGATAGGTCTGGGATTTGCCCACATCAGGGTCATACTTTCGCATTTTTCACATACTTGTTGAACAGATCCTGGGTTTTGTCTGGTTTGGATCGCGCAGTAATGTGGTACCACACTGAAACAGCCCACTAAACCTGGATTTCATCAATATCTTAGAGGACAACGCAAGTTAGGTCTGCGATAGGTCTGGGATTTGCCCTCATCAGACTCATACGTTCGCGTTTTTCACATACTTGTTGAACAGATCCTGGGTTTTTTCTGGTTTGGTTCACGTAGTAATGTGGTACCACACTGAAACAGCCCACAAAACCTGGTTTCGATCAATATTTTAGAGGATAACGAAAGTTATGTCTAGGTTAGGCCTGGGATTTGCTCTCATCAGACTCATGCTTTAGCATTTTTCACATACTTGTTGAACAGATCCTGGGTTTTTTCTGGTATGGATCACGCAGTAATGTGGTACCACACTGAAACATTCAGGTAAACCTGGTCTTGATAAATATTTTTGAGGATAACGCATGTTAGGTCTGGGTTAGGTCTAGGATTTGCCCTCATCAGGCTCATACTTTCGCATATTTCTTATACTTCATGGATAGATCCTGGGCTATTTTCTGGTTTGGATCACATAGTAATGTGGTACCACACTGAAACAGTCCACTAAACCTAGTTTGGATCAATATTTTAGAGGATAATGCATGTTAGGTCTAGGTTAGCCCTGAGATTTTCACTCATCAGACTCATACTTTCGCATTCTTCAGATACTCGTTGAATGGATCCTGTGTTTTTTCTGGTATGGTTCACGTAGTAATGTGGTACAACACTGAAACAGTCGATTAAACCAGGTTTCGATCAATATTCTTGAGGATAACGCATGTTAGGTCTAGGTAAGGCCTGGGATTTTCACTCATCACTCTCATTCTTTCGCATTCTTCACATACCTGTTGAACGGATCCTGGGTTTTTTCTGCTTTGGATCTCGTAGTAAAGTGGTACCACACTGAAACATTCAAATAAACCTGGTCTTGATAAATATTTTAGAGGATAACGCATGTTAGGTTTGGGTTAGGTCTAGGATTTGCCCACATCAGGCTCATACTTTCGCATATTTCTCATACTTGATGGCTAGATCCTGGGCTTTTTCTGGATTGCATCACGTAGTAATGAAGTACAACACTGAAACAGTCAATTAAACCTGGTTTCCATCAATATCTTAGAGGACAACGCAAGTTAGGTCTGGGATAGGTCTAGGATTTGCCCTCATCAGGCTCATACTTTCGCATATTTCTTATACTTCATGGATAGATCCTGGGCTATTTTCTGGTTTGGATCACATAGTAATGTGGTACCACACTGAAACAGTCGATTAAACCAGGTTTCGATCAATATTTTTGAGGATATCGCATGTTAGGTCTAGGTTAGGCCTGGGATTTTCACTCATCAGACTCATTCTTTCGCATACTTCACATACCTGTTGAACGGATCCTGGGTTTTTTCTGGTTTGGATCACGTAGTAATGTGGGACCACACTGAAACAATCAATTAAACCTGGTCTTGATAAATATTTTAGAGGATAACGCATGTTAGGTCTGGGTTAGGCCTGGGATTTGCCCTCATCAGGGTCATACTTTCGCAGTTCTAACATACACGTTGACCTGATCGGGGGTTTTTTCTGCTTTGGATCACGTAGTAAAGTGGTACCACACTGAAACAGTCCACTAAACCTGGTTTGGATCAATATTTTAGAGGATAATGCATGTTAGGTCCAGGTTAGCCCTGAGATTTTCACTCATCAGACTCATACTTTCGCATTCTTCAGATACCTGTTGATCGGATCCTGGGTTTTTTCTGGTATGGTTCACGTAGTTATGTGGTACCACACTGAAACAATCAATTAAACCAGGTCTTGATAAATATTTTAGATGATAACGCATGTTAGGTCTGGGTTAGGTCTAGGATTTGCCCTCATCAGGCTCATACTTTCGCATATTTCTCATACTTGCTGAACAGATCCTGGGTTTTTTCTGGTTTGGATCGCGCAGTAATGTGGTACCACACTGAAACAGCCCACTAAACCTGGTTTGGATCAATATTTTAGAGGATAACGGAAGTTATGTCTAGGTTAGGCCTGGGATTTGCCCTCATCAGACTCATGCTTTCGTATTTTTCACATACCTGTTGAACAGATCCTGGGTTTTTTCTGGTATGGATCACGTAGTAATGTGGGACCACACTGAAACATTCAGTTAAACCTGGTCTTGATAAATATTTTAGAGGATAACGCATGTTAGGTCTGGGTTAGGTCTAGGATTCGCTCTCGTCAGGCTCATACTTTCGCATATTTCTCATACCTCATGGCTAGATCCTGGGCTATTTCTGGATTGGATCACGTAGTAATGTGGTACCACACCGAATCAGTCAATTAAACCTGGTTTCGATCAATATTTTAGAGGATAACGCAAGTTAGGTCTGGTTTAGGTCTGGGATTTGCCCTCATCAGGCTCATACTTTCGCGATTTTCACATACTTGTTGAACACATCCTGGGTTTTTTTCTGGCTTGGATCACGTAGTAGTGTGGTACCACACTGAAACTGTCCATTAAACCTGGTTTCGATCAATATTCTTGAGGATAACGCATGTTAGGTCTAGGTTAGGCCGAGGATTTTCACTCATCAGACTCATACTTTCGCATTCTTCACATATTTGTTGAACGGATCCTGGGCTATTTCTGGTTTGGATCACGTAGTAATGTGGTACCACACTGAAACAATCAATTAAACCAGGTCTTGATAAATATTTTAGATGATAACGCATGTTAGGTCTGGGTTAGGTCTAGGATTTGCCCTCATCAGGCTCATACTTTCGCATATTTCTCATACTTCATGGCTAGATCCTGGGCTATTTCTGGATTGGATCACGTAGTAATGTGGTACCACACTGAAACAGTCAATTAAACCTGGTTTCGATCAACATTTTAGAGGTCAATGCATGTTAGGTCTGGGATAGGTCTGGGATTTGCCCACATCAGGGTCATACTTTCGCATTTTTCACATACTTGTTGATCAGATCCTGGGTTTTTTCTGGTTTGGATCGGGCAGTAATGTGGTACCACACTGAAACAGCCCACTAAACCTGGTTTCGATCAATATTTTAGAGGATGACGAAAGTTATGTCTAGGTTACGCCTGGGATTTGCTCTCATCAGACTCGTGCTTTCGCATTTTTCACATACTTGTTGAACAGATCCTGGGTTTTTTCTGGTATGGATCACGTAGTAATGTGGTACCATACTGAAACATTCAGTTAAACCTGGTCTTGATAAATATTTTTGAGGATAACGCATGTTAGGTCTGGGTTAGGTCTAGGATTTGCCCTCGTCAGGCTCATACCTTCGCATATTTCTTATACTTCATGGATAGATCCTGGGCTATTTTCTGGTTTGGATCACATAGTAATGTGGTACCACACTGAAACAGTCGATTAAACCAGGTTTCGATCAATATTTTTGAGGATAACGCATGTTAGGTCTAGGTTAGGCCTGGGATTTTCACTCATCAGACTCATTCTTTCGCATTCTTCACATACTTGTTGAACGGATCCTGGGTTTTTTCTGGTTTGGATCTCGCAGTAATGTGGGACCACACTGAAACAATCAATTAAACCTGGTCTTGATAAATATTTTAGAGGATAACGCATGTTAGGTCTGGGTTAGGCCAGGGATTTGCCCTCATCGGGGTCATACTTTCGCAGTTCTAACATACATGTTGATCTGATCGAGGGTTTTTTCTGCTTTGGATCACGTAGTAAAGTGGTACCACACTGAAACAGTCCACTAAACCTGGTTTGGATCAATATTTTAGAGGATAATGCATGTTAGGTCTAGGTTAGCCCTGAGATTTTCACTCATCAGACTCATACTTTCGCATTCTTCAGATACCTGTTGAACGGATCCTGGGTTTTTTCTGGTATGGTTCACGTAGTAATGTTGTACCATACTGAAACATTCAGTTAAACCTGGTCTTGATAAATATTTTTGAGGATAACGCATGTTAGGTCTGGGTTAGGCCTGGGATTTACCCCAATCAGGGTCATACTTTCGCAGTTCTAACATACATATTGACCTGATCGAGGGTTTTTTCTGCTTTGGATCACGTAGTAAAGTGGTACTACACTGAAACAGTCCACTAAACCTGGTTTGGATCAATATTTTAGAGGATAATGCATGTTAGGTCTAGGTTAGCCCTGAGATTTTCACTCATCAGACTCATACTTTCGCATTCTTCAGATACCTGTTGAACGGATCCTGGGTTTTTTCTGGTATGGTTCACGTAGTAATGTGGTACCACACTGAAACATTCAATTAAACCTGGTCTTGATAAATATTTTAGAGGATAACGCATGTTAGGTTTGGGTTAGGTCTAGGATTTGCCCTCATCAGGCTCATACTTTCGCATATCTCTCATACTTGATGGCTAGATCCTGGGCTTTTTCTGGATTGCATCACGTAGCAATGAAGTACAACACTGAAACAGTCAATTAAACCAGGTTTCGATGAATATTTTAGAGAATAATTCATGTTAGGTCTAGGTTAGGTCTGGGATTTGCTCCCATCAGGCTCATTCTTTCCATTATTTGTCATACTTGATGGCTAGATCCTGGGCTTTTTCTGGATTGCATCACGTAGTAATGAAGTACAACACTGAAACAGTCAATTAAACCTAGTTTCCATCAATATCTTAGAGGACAACGCAAGTTAGGTCTGGGATAGGTCTGGGATTTGACCTCATCAGACTCATACTTTCGCATTTTTCACATACTTGTTGAACAGATCCTGGGTTCTTTCTGGTTTGGATCACGTAGTAGTGTGGTACCACACTGAAACAGTCCATTAAACCTGGTTTGGATCTATATTTTAGAGGATAACGCATGTTAGGTCTAGGTTAGGTCTCGGATTTGCCCTCATCAGACTCATACTTTCGCGTTTCTCACATACTTGTTGAACAGATCCTGGCTTTTTTCTGGATTGGGTCACGTAGTAGCGTGGTACCACACTGAAACAGTCGATTAAACCTGGTTTCGATCAATATTTTTGAGGATAACGCATGTTAGGTCTAGGTTAGGCCGGGGATTTTCACTCATCAGACTCATACTTTCGCATTCTTCACATACTTGTTGAGCGAATCCTGGGTTTTTACCGGTTTGGATCACGTAGTGCTGTGGTACCACACTGAAACATTCAATTAAACCTGGTCTTGATAAATATTTTAGAGGATAACGCATGTTAGGTCTAGGTTAGGCCTGGGATTTGCTCTCATCAGGGTCATACTTTCGCAGTTTTAACATACATGTTGACCTGATCGAGGTTTTTTTCTGCTTTGGATCACGTAGTAAAGTGGTACCACACTGAAACAGTCCATTAAACCTGGTTTGGATCAATATTTTTGAGGATAACGCATGTTAGGTCTAGGTTAGGCCGGGGAATTTCACTCATCAGGCTCATACTTTCGCATATTTCTCATACTTCATGGCTAGATCCTGGGCTGTTTCTGGATTGTATCACATAGTAATGTGGTACCTCGCTGAAACAGTCGATTAAACCTGGTTTCGATCAATGTTTTAGAGGATAACGCAAGTTAAGTCTGGGATAGGTCTGGGATTTGACCTCATCAGACTCATACTTTCGCGTCTTTCACATACTTGTTGAACAGATCCGGGGTTTTTTCTGGTTTGGATCACGTAGTAGTGTGGTACCACACTGAAACAGTCCATTAAACTTGGTTGCGATCAATATTTTAGAGGATAACGCATGTTAGGTCTGGGTTAGGTCTAGGATTTGCCCTCATCAGGCTCATACTTTCGCATATTTCTCATATTTCATGGCTGGATCCTGGGCTATTTCTGGATTGCATCACGTAGTAAAGAAGTACAACACTGAAACAGTCAAATCAACCTGGTTTCCATCAATATTTTAGAGGACAACGCATGTTAGGTCTAGGTTAGGCCTGGGATTTGCCCTCATCAGGGTCATACTTTCGCAGTTTTAACATACATGTTGACCTGATCGAGGGTTTTTTCTGCTTTGGATCACGTAGTAAAGTGGTACCACACTGAAACAGTCCATTAAACCTGGTTTCGATCAATATTTTAGAGGATAACGCAAGTTAAGTCTGGGATAGGTCTGGGATTTGGCCTCATCTGTCTCATACTTTCGCATTCTTCACATATTTGTTGAACGGATCTTGGGTTTTTTCTGGTGTGGATCACGTAGTAATGTGGTACCACACTGAAACAATCAATTAAACCTGATCTTGATAAATATTTTACAGGATAACGCATGTTAGGTCTGGGTTAGGTCTAGGATTTGCCCTCATCAGGCTCATACTTTCGCATATTTCTCATACTTGAC
Source organism: Colletes latitarsis (assembly GCF_051014445.1). Lineage (NCBI taxonomy): Eukaryota > Metazoa > Arthropoda > Insecta > Hymenoptera > Colletidae > Colletes > Colletes latitarsis. The sequence goes on from NW_027488366.1 coordinate 12,574,080, forward strand.
GGCTAGATGCTGGGGTTTTTCTGGATTGCATCAGGTAGTAATGTAGTACAACACTGAAACAGTCAATTAAACCTGGTTTCGATCAATATTTTAGAGAATAATTCATGTTAGGTCTAGGTTAGGTCTGGGATTTGCTCTCATCCGGCTCATTCTTTCGCATATTTCACATACTTGACGGCTAGATCCTGGGCTTTCTCTGGATTGCATCACGTAGTAATGAAGTACAACACTGAAACAGTCAATTAAACCTGGTTTCCATCAATATTTTAGAGGACAGCGCATGTTAGGTCTAGGTTAGGCCTGGGATTTGCTCTCATCAGGGTCATACTCTCGCAGTTTTAACATACATGTTGACCTGATCGAGGTTTTTTTCTGCTCTGGATCACGTAGTAAAGTGGTACCACACTGAAACAGTCCATTAAACCTGGTTTGGATCAATATTTTTGAGGATAACGCATGTTAGGTCTAGGTTAGGCCGGGGAATTTCACTCATCAGGCTCATACTTTCGCATATTTCTCATACTTCATGGCTAGATCCTGGGCTGTTTCTGGATTGTATCACATAGTAATGTGGTACCACGCTGAAACAGTCGATTAAACCTGGTTTCGATCAATATTTTAGAGGATAACGCAAGTTAAGTCTGGGATAGGTCTGGGATTTGGCCTCATCAGACTCATACTTTCGCGTCTTTCACATACTTGTTGAACAGATCCGGGGTTTTTTCTGGTTTGGATCACGTAGTAGTGTGGTACCACACTGAAACAGTCCATTAAACTTGGTTGCGATCAATATTTTAAAGGATAACGCATGTTAGGTCTGGGTTAGGTCTAGGATTTGCCCTCATCAGGCTCATACTTTCGCATATTTCTCATACTTCATGGCTGGATCCTGGGCTATTTCTGGATTGCATCACGTAGTAAAGAAGTACAACACTGAAACAGTCAATTAAACCTGGTTTCCATCAATATTTTAGAGGACAACGCATGTTAGGTCTAGGTTAGGCCTGGGATTTGCCCTCATCAGGGTCATACTTTCGCAGTTTTAACATACATGTTGACCTGATCGAGGGTTTTTTCTGCTTTGGATCATGTAGTAAAGTGGTACCACACTGAAACAGTCCATTAAACCTGGTTTGGATCAATATTTTAGAGGATAACGCATGTTAGGTCTAGGTTAGCCCTGGGATTTTCACTCATCAGACTCATACTTTCGCATTCTTCACATACTTGTTGAACGGATCCTGGGTTTTTTCTGGTTTCGTTCACGTAGTAATGTGGTACCACACTGAAACATTCAAATAAACCTGATCTTGATAAATATTTGAGGGGATAACGCATGTTAGGTTTGGGTTAAGTCCTGGATTTGCCCTCATCAGGCTCATACTTTCGCATATTTCTCATACTTCATGGCCAGATCCTGGGCTGTTTCTGGATTGTATCACGTAGTAATTTGGTACGACGCTGAAACAGTCAATTAAACCTGGTTTCGATCAATATTTTGCAGGATAACGCAAGCTAGGTCTGGCATAGGTCTGGGATTCGCCCTCATCAGACTCATACTTTCGCGTTTTTCACATACTTGTTGAACTGATCCTGGGCTTTTTCTGGTTTGGATCACGTAGTAATGTGGTACCACACTGAAACAGTCAATTAAGCCTGGTTTCGATCAATATTTTAGAGAATAATTCATGTTAGGTTTAGGTTAGGTCTGGGATTTGCTCTCATCAGGCTCATACTTTCGCACACTTCACATACTCGTTTGACTGATCCTGGGTTATTTTCTGGTTTGGATCACGTAGTAATGTGGGACCACATTGAAACAGTCAATTAAACCTGGTTTCGATCAATATTTTAGAGAATAATTCATGTTAGGTCTAGGTTAGGTCTGGGATTTGCTCTCATCAGGCTCATTCTTTCGCATATTTCTCATACTTGATGGCTAGATGCTGGGCTTTTTCTGGATTGCATCACGTAGTAATGAAGTACAACACTGAAACAGTCAATTAAACCTGGTTTCCATCAATATCTTAGAGGACAACGCAAGTTAGGTCTCGGATAGGTCTGGGATTTGCCCTCATCAGGCTCATACTTTCCGCGTCTTTCACATACTTGTTGAACAGATCCTGGGTTTTTTCTGGTTTGGATCACGTAGTAGTGTGGGACCACACTGAAACAATCAATTAAACCTGGTCTTGATAAATATTTTAGAGGATAACGCATGTTAGGTCTGGGATAGGTCTGGGATTTGCCCTCATCAGACTCATACTTTCGCACACTACACATACTCGTTGAACAGATCCTGGGTTTTTCTGGTTTGGATCACGTAGTAATGTGGTACCACACTGACACAGTCGATTAAACCAGGTTTCGATCAATATTTTTGAGGATAACGCATGTTAGGTCTAGGTTAGGCCTGGGGTTTTCACTCATCAGGCTCATACTTTCGCATTCTTCACATACTTGTTGAACGGATCCTGGGTTTTTTCTGGTTTGGATCACGTAGTAATGTGGGACCACACTGAAACAGTCAATTGAACCTGGTTTCGATCAATATTTTAGAGAATAATTCATGTTAGGTCTAGGTTAGGTCTGGGATTTGCTCTCATCAGGCTCATTCATTCGCATATTTCTCATACTTGATATCTAGATCCTGGGCATTTTCTGGATTGCATCACGTAGTAATGAAGTACAACACTGAAACAGTCAATTAAACCTGGTTTCCATCAATATCTTAGAGGACAACGCAAGTTAGGTCTGGGATAGGTCGGGGATTTGCCCTCATCAGATTCATACTTTCGCACACTTCACATACTTTTGGAACAGATCCTGGGTTATTTTCTGGTTTGGATCACATAGTAATGTGGTACCACACTGAAACAGTCGATTAAACCAGGTTTCGATCAATATTTTTGAGGACAACGCATGTTAGGTCTTGGTTAGGCCTGGGATTTTCACTCATCAGACTCATACTTTCGCATTCTTCACATACTTGTTGAACGGATCATGGGTTTTTTCTGGTTTGGATCACGTAGTAATGTGGGACCACACTGAAACAATGAATTAAACCTGGTCTTGATAAATATTTTAGAGGATAACGCATGTTAGGTCTAGGTTAGGGCTGGGATTTTCACTCATCAGACTCATACTTTCGCATTCTTCACATACTTGTTGAACGGATCCTGGGTTTTTTCTGGTTTGGATCACGTTTTAATGTGGTACCACACTGAAACAGTCGATTAAACCTGGTTTCGATCAATATTTTAGAGGATAACGCAAGTTAAGTCTGGGATTGGTCTGGGATTTGACCTCATCAGACTCACACTTTCGCACACTTCACATACTCGTTGAACAGATCATGGGTTTTTTCTGGTTTGGATCACGTAGTAATGTGGGACCACACTGAAACAATGAATTAAACCTGGTCTTGATAAATATTTTAGAGGATAACGCATGTTAGGTCTAGGTTAGGTCTGGGATTTTCACTCATCAGACTCATACTTTCGCATTCTTCACATACTTGTTGAACGGATCCTGGGTTTTTTCTGGTTTGGATCACGTAGTAATGTGGTACCACACTGAAACAGTCGATTAAACCTGGTTTCGATCAATATTTTAGAGGATAACGCAAGTTAAGTCTGGGATTGGTCTGGGATTTGACCTCATCAGACTCACCCTTTCGCACACTTCACATACTCGTTGAACAGATCCTGGGTTATTTTCTGGTTTGGATCACATAGTAATGTGATACCACAGTGAATCGGTAGATTAAACCAGGTTTCGATCAATATTTTTGAGGATAACGCATGTTAGGTCTAGGTTAGGCCTGGGATTTTCACTCATCAGACTCATACTTTCGCATTCTTCACATTCTTGTTGTACGGATCCTGGGTTTCTTCTGGTTTGGATCACGTAGTAATGTGGAACCACACTGAAACAGTCAATTAAACCTGGTTTCGATCAATATTTTTGAGAATAATTCATGTTAGGTCTCGGTTAGGTCTGGGATTTGCTCTCATCAGGCTCATTCTTTCGCATATTTCTCATACTTGACGGCTAGATCCTGGGCTTTTTCTGGATTGCATCACGTAGTAATGAAGTACAACACAGAAACAGTCAATTAAACCTGGTTTCCATCAATATCTTAGAGGACAACGCAAGTTAGGTCTGGGATAGGTCTGGGATTTTCACTCATTAGGCTCATACTTTCGCATTCTTCACATACTTGTTGAACAGATCCTGGGTTTTCTCTGGTTTGGATCACGTAGTAGTGTGGTACCACACTGAAACAGTCCATTAAGCCTTGTTTGGATCAATATTTTAGAGGATAACGCATGTTAGGTCTAGGCTAGCCCTGGGATTTTCACTCATCAGACTCATACTTTCGCATTCTTCACATACTTGTTGAACGGATCCTGGGTTTTTTCTGGTTTCGTTCACGTAGTAATGTGGTACAACACTGAAACATTCAATTAAACCTGATCTTGATAAATATTTGAGGGGATAACGCATGTTAGGTTTGGGTTAAGTCCTGAATTTGCCCTCATCAGGCTCATACTTTCGCATATTTCTCATACTTCATGGCTAGATCCTGGGCTGTTTCTGGATTGTATCACGTAGTAATTTGGTACCACGCTGAAACAGTCAATTAAACCTGGTTTCGATCAATATTTTGCAGGATAACGCAAGCTAGATCTGGCACAGGTCTGGGATTTGCTCTCATCAGGCTCATACTTTCGCACACTTCACATACTCGTTTGACTGATCCTGGGTTATTTTCTGGTTTGGATCACGTAGTAATGTGGGACCACATTGAAACAGTCAATTAAACCTGGTTTCGATCAATATTTTAGAGAATAATTCATGTTAGGTCTAGGTTAGGTCTGGGATTTGCTCTCATCAGGCTCATTCTTTCGCATATTTCTCATACTTGATGGCTAGATGCTGGGCTTTTTCTGGATTGCATCACGTAGTAATGAAGTACAACACTGAAACAGTCAATTAAACCTGGTTTCCATCAATATCTTACAGGACAACGCAAGTTAGGTCTGGGATAGGTCTGGGATTTGCCCTCATCAGGCTCATACTTTCCGCGTTTTTCACATACTTGTTGAACAGATCCTGGGTTTTTTCTGGTTTGGATCACGTAGTAGTGTGGGACCACACTGAAACAATCAATTAAACCTGGTCTTGATAAATATTTTAGAGGATAACGCATGTTAGGTCTGGGATAGGACTGGGATTTGCCCTCATCAGACTCATACTTTCGCACACTACACATACTCGTTGAACAGATCCTGGGTTTTTCTGGTTTGGATCACGTAGTAATGTGGTACCACACTGAAACAGTCGATTAAACCAGGTTTCGATCAATATTTTTGAGGATAACGCATGTTAGGTCTAGGTTAGGCCTGGGGTTTTCACTCATCAGACTCATACTTTCGCATTCTTCACATACTTGTTGAACGGATCCTGGGTTTTTTCTGGTTTGGATCACGTAGTAATGTGGTACCACACTGAAACAGTCGATTAAACCTGGTTTCGATCAATATCTTAGAGGATAACGCAAGTTAAGTCTGGGATTGGTCTGGGATTTGACCTCATCAGACTCACACTTTCGCACACTTCACATACTCGTTGAACAGATCCTGGGTTATTTTCTGGTTTGGATCACATAGTAATGTGATACCACACTGAAACGGTAGATTAAACCAGATTTCGATCAATATTTTTGAGTATAATTCATGTTAGGTCTCGGTTAGGTCTGGGATTTGCTCTCATCAGGCTCATTCTTTCGCATATTTCTCATACTTGATGGCTAGATCCTGGGCTTTTTCTGGATTGCATCACGTAGTAATGAAGTACAACACAGAAACAGTCAATTAAACCTGGTTTCCATCAATATTTTAGAGGATAACGCATGTTAGGTCTAGGTTAGCCCTGGGATTCTCACTCATCGGACTCATACTTTCGCATTCTTCACATACTTGTTGAACGGATCATGGGTTTTTTCTGGTTTGGATCACGTAGTAATGTGGGACCACACTGAAACAATCAATTAAACCTGGTCTTGATAAATAATTTAGAGGATAACGCATGTTAGGTCTGGGATAGGTCGGGGATTTGCCCTCATCAGCCTCATACTTTCGCACACTTCACATACTCGTTGAACAGATCCTGGGTTATTTTCTGGTTTGGATCACATAGTAATGTGGTACCACACTGAAACAGTCGATTAAACCAGGTTTCGATCATTATTTTCGAGGATAACGCATGTTAGGTCTAGGTTAGGCCTGGGATTTTCACTCATCAGACTCATCCTTTCGCATTCTTCACATATTTGTTGAACGGATCCTGGGTTTTTTCTGGTTTGGATCACGTAGTAATGTGGGACCACACTGAACAGTCAATTAAACCTAGTTTCGATCAATATCTTAGAGAATAATTCATGTTAGGTCTAGGTTAGGTCTGGGATTTGCTCTCATCAGGCTCATACTTTCGCACACTTCACATACTCGTTTGACAGATCCAGGGTTATTTTCTGGTTTGGATCACGTAGTAATGTGGGACCACACTGAAACAGTTAATTAAACCTGGTTTCGATCAATATTTTAGAGAATAATTCATGTTATGTCTAGGTTAGGTCTGGGATTTGCGCCCATCAGGCTCATTCTTTCGCATATTTCTCATACTTGATGGCTAGATCCTGGGCTTTTTCTGGATTGCATCACGTAGTAATGAAGTACAACACTGAAACAGTCAATTAAACCTGGTTTCCATCAATATCTTAGAGGATAACGCATGTTAGGTCTAGGTTAGCCCTGGGATTTTCACTCATCAGACTCATACTTTCGCATTCTTCACATACTTGTTGAACTGATCCTGGGTTTTTTCTGGTTTGGATCACGACGTAATGTGGTACCACACTGAAACAGTCGATTAAACCTGGTTTCAATCAATATTTTAGTGGATAACGCAAGTTAAGTCTGGGATAGGTCTGGGATTTGACCCCATCAGACTCATACTTTCGCAAACTTCACATACTCGTTGAACAGATCCTGGGTTATTCTCTGGTTTGGATCACATAGTAATGTGGTACCACACTGAAACAGTCGATTAAACCAGGTTTCGATCAATATTTTAGAGAATAATTCATGTGATGTCTAGGTTAGGTCTGGGATTTGCTCTCATCAGGCTCATTCTTTCGCATATTTCTCATACATGTTGAACAGATCCTGGGTTTTTTCTGGTTTGTATCACGTAGTAATGTGGGACCACACTGAAACAGTTCATTAAACTTGGTTTCGCTCAATATTTTAGAGGATAACGCATGTTAGGTCTAGGTTAGGTCTGGGATTTGCTCTCATCAGGCTCATTCTTTCGCATATTTCTCATACTTGATTGCTACATCCTGGGCTTTTTCTGGATTGCATCACGTAGTAATGTAGTACCACACTGAAACAGTCAATGAAACCTGGTTTTCATCAATATTTTAGAGGACAACGCAAGTTAGGTCTAGGTAAGGCCTGAGATTTTCACTGATCAGACTCATACTTTCGCATTCTTCACATACTTGTTGAACGGATCCTGGGTTTTTTCTGGTTTGGATCACGTAGTAATGTGGTACCACACTGAAACAGTCGATTAAACCTGGTTTCGATCAATATTTTAGAGGATAACGCAAGTTAAGTCTGGGATTGGTCTGGGATTTGACCTCATCAGACTCACACTTTCGCACACTTCACATACTCGTTGAACAGATCCTGGGTATTTTCTGGTTTGGATCACATAGTAATGTGGTACCACACTGAAACAGTCGATTAAACCTGGTTGCGATCAATATTTTAGAGGATAACGCATGTTAGGTCTAGGTTAGCCCTGGGATTTTCACTCATCAGACTCATACTTTCGCATATTTCTCATACTTCATGACTAGATCCTGGGCTGTTTCTGGATTGTATCACGTAGTAATTTGGTACCACGCTGAAACAGTCAATTAAACCAGGTTTCGATCAATATTTTTGAGGATAACGCATGTTAGGTCTTGGTTAGGTCTGGGATTTTCACTCATCAGACTCATATTTTCGCATTCTTCACATACTTGTTGAACGGATCATGGGTTTTTTCTGGTTTGGATCAGGTAGTAATGTGGGACCACACTGAAACAATTAATTAAACCTGGTCTTGATAAATATTTTAGAGGATAACGCATGTTAGGTCTGGGATAGGTCTAGGATTTGCCCTCATCAGGCTCATACCTTCGCATATTTCTCATACTTCATGGCTAGATCCTGGGCTATTTCTGGATTGGATCACGTAGTAATGTGGTACCACACTGAAATAGTCAATTAAACCTGGTCTTGATAAATATTTTAGAGGTTAACGCATGTTAGGTCTGGGTAAGGTCTAGGATTTGCCCTCGTCAGGCTCATACTTTCGCATATTTCTCATACTTCATGGCTTGATCCTGGGCTATTTCTGGATTAGATCACGTAGTAATGTGGTACCACACTGAAACAGTCAATTAAACTTGGTTTCCATCAATATCTTAAAGGACAACGCAAGTTAGATCTGGGATAGGTCTTGGATTTGCCCTCATCAGGCTCATACTTTCGCGTTTTTCACATACTTTTTGAACAGATCCTGGGTTTTTTCTGGTTTGGATCGCGTAGTAGTATGGTACCACACTGAAACAGTCCATTGAACCTGGTTTGGATCAATATTTAAGAGGATAACGCATGTTAGGTCTAGGTTAGGCCTGGGATTTTCACTCATCAGACTCATACTTTCGCATTCTTCAGATACCTGTTGTACGGATCCTGGGTTTTTTCTGGTTTGGATCTCGCAGTAATGTGGGACCACACTGAAACAATCAATTAAACCTGGTCTTGATAAGTATTTTAGAGGATAACGCATGTTAGGTCTGGGTTAGGCCAGGGATTTGCCCTCATCGGGGTCATACTTTCGCAGTTCTAACATACATGTTGACCTGATCGAGGGTTTTTTCTGCTTTGGATCACGTAGTAAAGTGGTACCACACTGAAACAGTCCACTAAACCTGGTTTGGATCAATATTTTAGAGGATAATGCATGTTAGGTCTAGGTTAGCCCTGAGATTTTCACTCATCAGACTCATACTTTCGCATTCTTCAGATACCTGTTGTACGGATCCTGGGTTTTTTCTGGTATGGTTCACGTAGTAATGTGGTACCATACTGAAACATTCAGTTAAACCTGGTCTTGATAAATATTTTTGAGGATAACGCATGTTAGGTCTGGGTTAGGCCTGGGATTTACCCTCATCAGGGTCATACTTTCGCAGTTCTAACATACATGTTGACCTGATCGAGGGTTTTTTCTGCTTTGGATCACGTAGTAAAGTGGTACCACACTGAAACAGTCCACTAAACCTGGTTTGGATCAATATTTTAGAGGATAATGCATGTTAGGTCTAGGTTAGCCCTGAGATTTTCACTCATCAGACTCATACTTTCGCATTCTTCAGATACCTGTTGAACGGATCCTGGGTTTTTTCTGGTATGGTTCACGTAGTAATGTGGTACCACACTGAAACAATCAATTAAACCAGGTCTTGATAAATATTTTAGATGATAACGCATGTTAGGTCTGGGTTAGGTCTAGGATTTGCCCTCATCAGGCTCATACTTTCGCATATTTCTCATACTTCATGGCTAGATCCTGGGCTATTTCTGCATTGGATCACGTAGTAATGTGGTACCACACTGAGACAGTCAATTAAACCTGGTTTCGATCAATATTTTAGAGGACAATGCAAGTTAGGTCTGGGATAGGTCTGGGATTTGCCCACATCAGGGTCATACTTTCGCATTTTTCACATACTTGTTGAACAGATCCTGGGGGTTTTCTGGTTTGGATCGCGCAGTAATGTGGTACCACACTGAAACAGCCCACTAAACCTGGTTTTGATCAATATTTTAGAGGATAACGAAAGTTATGTCTTGGTTAGGCCTGGGATTTGCCCTCATCAGACTCATGCTTTCGCATTTTTCACATACTTGTTGAACAGATCCTGGGTTTTTTTCTGGTTTGGATCACGTAGTAATGTGGTACCACACTGAAACATTCAATTAAACCTGGTCTTGATAAATATTTTAGAGGATAACGCATGTTAGGTTTGGGTTAGGTCTAGGATTTGCCCTCATCAGGCTCATACTTTCGCATATCTCTCATACTTCATGGCTAGATCCTGGGCTGTTTCTGGATTGTATCACATAGTAATGTGGTACCACGCTGAAACAGTCGATTAAACCTGGCTTCGATCAATATTTTAGAGGATAACGCAAGTTAAGTCTGGGATAGGTCTGGGATTTGACCTCATCAGACTCATACTTTCGCATTTTTCACATACTTGTTGAACAGATCCTGGGTTCTTTCTGGTTTGGATCACGTAGTAGTGTGGTACCACACTGAAACAGTCCATTAAACCTGGTTTTGATCAATATTTTAGAGAATAATTCATGTTAGGTCTAGGTTAGGTCTGCGATTTGCTCTCATCAGGCTCATTCTTTCGCATATTTCTCATACTTGATGGCTAGATCCTGGGCTTTTTCTGGATTGCATCACGTAGCAATGAAGTACAACACTGAAACAGTCAATTAAACCAGGTTTCGATGAATATTTTAGAGAATAATTCATGTTAGGTCTAGGTTAGGTCTGGGATTTGCTCCCATCAGGCTCATTCTTTCCATTATTTGTCATACTTGATGGCTAGATCCTGGGCTTTTTCTGGATTGCATCACGTAGTAATGAAGTACAACACTGAAACAGTCAATTAAACCTAGTTTCCATCAATATCTTAGAGGACAACGCAAGTTAGGTCTAGGTTAGGCCGGGGATTTTCACTCATCAGACTCATACTTTCGCATTCTTCACATACTTGTTGAGCGGATCCTGGGTTTTTACCGGTTTGGATCACGTAGTAATGTGGTACCACACTGAAACAGTCAATTAAACCTGGTTTTGACGAATATTTTAGAGAATAATTCATGTTAGGTCTAGGATAGGCCAGGGATTTGCTCTCATCAGGCTCATTCTTTCGCATATTTCTCATACTAGATGGCTAGAACCTGGGCATTCCAGGATTGCATCACGTAGTAATGAAGTACAACACTGAAACAGTCAATTAAACCTGGTTTCCATCAATATTTTAGAGGACAGCGCATGTTAGGTCTAGGTTAGGCCTGGGATTTGCTCTCATCAGGGTCATACTTTCGCAGTTTTAACATACATGTTGACCTGATCGAGGTTTTTTTCTGCTTTGGATCACGTAGTAAAGTGGTACCACACTGAAACAGTCCATTAAACCTGGTTTGGATCAATATTTTTGAGGATAACGCATGTTAGGTCTAGGTTAGGCCGGGGAATTTCACTCATCAGGCTCATACTTCCGCATATTTCTCATACTTCATGGCTAGATCCTGGGCTGTTTCTGGATTGTATCACATAGTAATGTGGTACCACGCTGAAACAGTCGATTAAACCTGGTTTCGATCAATGTTTTAGAGGATAACGCAAGTTAAGTCTGGGATAGGTCTGGGATTTGACCTCATCAGACTCATACTTTCGCGTCTTTCACATACTTGTTGAACAGATCCGGGCTTTTTTCTGGTTTGGATCACGTAGTAGTGTGGTACCACACTGAAACGCGAAACAGTCCATTAAACTTGGTTGCGATCAATATTTTAGAGGATAACGCATGTTAGGTCTGGGTTAGGTCTAGGATTTGCCCTCATCAGGCTCATACTTTCGCATATTTCTCATACTTCATGGCTGGATCCTGGGCTATTTCTGGATTGCATCACGTAGTAAAGAAGTACAACACTGAAACAGTCAATTCAACCAGGTTTCCATCAATATTTTAGAGGACAACGCATGTTAGGTCTAGGTTAGGCCTGGGATTTGCCCTCATCAGGGTCATACTTTCGCAGTTTTAACATACATGTTGACCTGATCGAGGGTTTTTTCTGCTTTGGATCACGTAGTAAAGTGGTACCACACTGAAACAGTCCATTAAACCTGGTTTTGATCAATATTTTTGAGGATAACGCATGTTAGGTCTAGGTTAGGCCGGGGAATTTCACTCATCAGGCTCATACTTTCGCATATTTCTCATACTTCTTAGCTAGATCCTGGGCTGTTTCTGGATTGTATCACATAGTAATGTGGTACCACGCTGAAACAGTCGATTAAACCTGGTTTCGATCAATATTTTAGAGGATAACGCAAGTTAAGTCTGGGATAGGTCTGGGATTTGGCCTCATCAGACTCATACTTTCGCGTCCTTCACATACTTGTTGAACAGATCCGGGGTTTTTTCTGGTTTGGATCACGTAGTAGTGTGGTACCACACTGAAACAGTCCATTAAACTTGGTTGCGATCAATATTTTAAAGGATAACGCATGTTAGGTCTGGGTTAGGTCTAGGATTTGCCCTCATCAGGCTCATACTTTCGCATATTTCTCATACTTCATGGCTGGATCCTGGGCTATTTCTGGATTGCATCACGTAGTAAAGAAGTACAACACTGAAACAGTCAATTAAACCTGGTTTCCATCACTATTTTAGAGGACAACGCATGTTAGGTCTAGGTTAGGCCTGGGATTTGCCCTCATCAGGGTCATACTTTCGCAGTTTTAACATACATGTTGACCTGATCGAGGCTTTTTCAGCTTTGGATCATGTAGTAAAGTGGTACCACACTGAAACAGTCCATTAAACCTGGTTTGGATCAATATTTTAGAGGATAACGCATGTTAGGTCTAGGTTAGCCCTGGGATTTTCACTCATCCGACTCATACTTTCGCATTCTTCACATACTTGTTGAACGGATCCTGGGTTTTTTCTGGTTTCGTTCACGTAGTAATGTGGTACCACACTGAAACATTCAATACAACCTGATCTTGATAAATATTTGAGGGGATAACGCATGTTAGGTTTGGGTTAAGACCTGGATTTGCCCTCATCAGGCTCATACTTTCGCATATTTCTCATACTTCATGGCTAGATCCTGGGCTGTTTGTGGATTGTATCACGTAGTAATTTGGTACCACGCTGAAACAGTCAATTAAACCTGGTTTCGATCAATATTTTGCAGGATAACGCAAGCTAGGTCTGGCATAGGTCTGGGATTCGCCCTCATCAGACTCATACTTTCGCGTTTTTCACATACTTGTTGAACTGATCCTGGGCTTTTTCTGGTTTGGATCACGTAGTAATGTGGGACCACATTGAAACAGTCAATTAAACCTGGTTTCGATCAATATTTTAGAGAATAATTCATGTTAGGTCTAGGTTAGGTCTGGGATTTGCTCTCATCAGGCTCATTCTTTCGCATATTTCTCATACTTGATGGCTATATGCTGGGCTTTTTCTGGATTGCATCACGTAGTAATGAAGTACAACACTGAAACAGTCAATTAAACCTGGTTTCCATCAATATCTTAGAGGACAACGCAAGTTAGGTCTGGGATAGGTCTGGGATTTGCCCTCATCAGGCTCATACTTTCCGCGTTTTTCACATACTTGTTGAACAGATCCTGGGTTTTTTCTGGTTTGGATCACGTAGTAGTGTGGGACCACACTGAAACAATCAATTAAACCTGGTCTTGATAAATATTTTAGAGGATAACGCATGTTAGGTCTGGGATAGGTCTGGGATTTGCCCTCATCAGACTCATACTTTCGCACACTACACATACTCGTTGAACAGATCCTGGGTTTTTCTGGTTTGGATCACGTAGTAATGTGGTACCACACTGAAACAGTCGATTAAACCAGGTTTCGATCAATATTTTTGAGGATAACGCATGTCAGGTCTAGGTTAGGCCTGGGGTTTTCACTCATCAGGCTCATACTTTCGCATTCTTCACATACTTGTTGAACGGATCCTGGGTTTTTTCTGGTTTGGATCACGTAGTAATGTGGGACCACACTGAAACAGTCAATTGAACCTGGTTTCGATCAATATTTTAGAGAATAATTCATGTTAGGTCTAGGTTAGGTCTGGGATTTGCTCTCATCAGGCTCATTCATTCGCATATTTCTCATACTTGATATCTAGATCCTGGGCTTTTTCTGGATTGCATCGCGTAGTAATGAAGTACAACACTGAAACAGTCAATTAAACCTGGTTTCCATCAATATCTTAGAGGACAACGCAAGTTAGGTCTGGGATAGGTCGGGGATTTGCCCTCATCAGACTCATACCTTCGCACACTTCACATACTTTTGGAACAGATACTGGGTTATTTTCTGGTTTGGATCACATAGTAATGTGGTACCACACTGAAACAGTCGATTAAACCTGGTTTCAATCAATATTTTAGAGGATAACGCAAGTTAGGTCTCGGATAGGTCTGGGATTTGACCCCATCAGACTCATACTTTCGCACACTTCACATACTCGTTGAACAGATCCTGGGTTATTCTCTGGTTTGGATCACATAGTAATGTGGTACCACACTGAAACAGTCGATTAAACCAGGTTTCGATCAATATTTTAGAGAATAATTCATGTGATGTCTAGGTTAGGTCTGGGATTTGCTCTCATCAGGCTCATTCTTTCGCATATTTCTCATACATGTTGAACAGATCCTGGGTTTTTTCTGGTTTGTATCACGTAGTAATGTGGGACCACACTGAAACAGTTCATTAAACCTGGTTTCGCTCAATATTTTAGAGGATAACGCATGTTAGGTCTAGGTTAGGTCTGGGATTTGCTCCCATCAGGCTCATTCTTTCGCATATTTCTCATACTTGATGGCTAGATCCTGGGCTTTTTCTGGATTGCATCACGCAGTAATGTAGTACCACACTGAAACAGTCAATGAAACCTGGTTTTCATCAATATTTTAGAGGACAACGCAAGTTAGGTCTAGGTAAGGCCTGAGATTTTCACTGATCAGACTCATACTTTCGCATTCTTCACATACTTGTTGAACGGATCCTGGGTTTTTTCTGGTTTGGATCACGTAGTAATGTGGTACCACACTGAAACAGTCGATTAAACCTGGTTGCGATCAATATTTTAGAGGATAACGCATGTTAGGTCTAGGTTAGCCCTGGGATTTTCACTCATCAGACTCATACTTTCGCATATTTCTCATACTTCATGACTAGATCCTGGGCTGTTTCTGGATTGTATCACGTAGTAATTTGGTACCACGCTGAAACAGTCAATTAAACCAGGTTTCGATCAATATTTTTGAGGATAACGCATGTTAGGTCTTGGTTAGGTCTGGGATTTTCACTCATCAGACTCATACTTTCGCATATTTCTCATACTTCATGACTAGATCCTGGGCTGTTTCTGGATTGTATCACGTAGTAATTTGGTACCACGCTGAAACAGTCAATTAAACCAGGTTTCGATCAATATTTTAGAGGATAACGCATGTTAGGTCTGGGATAGGTCTAGGATTTGCCCTCATCAGGCTCATACCTTCGCATATTTCTCATACTTCATGGCTAGATCCTGGGCTATTTCTGGATTGGATCACGTAGTAATGTGGTACCACACTGAAATAGTCAATTAAACCTGGTCTTGATAAATATTTTAGAGGTTAACGCATGTTCGGTCTGGGTAAGGTCTTGGATTTGCCCTCGTCAGGCTCATACTTTCGCATATTTCTCATACTTCATGGCTTGATCCTGGGCTATTTCTGGATTAGATCACGTAGTAATGTGGTACCACCCTGAAACAGTCAATTAAACCAGGTTTCGATCAATATTTTAGAGGATAACGCAAGTTAGGTCTGGGATAGGTCTTGGATTTGCCCTCATCAGGCTCATACTTTCGCGTTTTTCACATACTTTTTGAACAGATCCTGGGTTTTTTCTGGTTTGGATCGCGTAGTAATTTGGTACCACGCTGAAACAGTCAACTAAACCAGGTTTCGATCAATATTTTAGAGGATAACGCAAGTTAGGTCTGGGATAGGTCTTGGATTTGCCCTCATCAGGCTCATACTTTCGCGTTTTTCACATACTTTTTGAACAGATCCTGGGTTTTTTCTGGTTTGGATCGCGTAGTAGTATGGTACCACACTGAAACAGTCCATTGAACCTGGTTTGGATCAATATTTTAGAGGATAACGCATGTTAGGTCTAGGTTAGGTCTGGGATTATCACTCATCAGACTCATACTTTCGCATTCTTCACATACTTGTTGAACGGATCCTGGGTTTTTTCTGGTTTGGATCACGTAGTAATGTGGTACCACACTGAAACAGTCGATTAAACCTGGTTTCGATCAATATTTTAGAGGATAACGCAAGTTAAGTCTGGGATTGGTGTGGGATTTGACCTCATCAGACTCACACTTTCGCACACGTCACATACTCGTTCAACATATCCTGGGTATTTTCTGGTTTGGATCACGTAGTGATGTGGTACCACACTGAAACAGTCGATTAAACCTGGTTGCGATCAATATTTTAGAGGATAACGCATGTTAGGTTTAGGTTAGCCCTGGGATTTTCACTCATCAGACTCATACTTTCGCATTCTTCACATACTTGTTGAACGGATCCTGGGTTTTTTCTGGTTTGGATCACGTAGTAATGTGGGACCACACTGAAACAGTTCATTAAACCTGGTTTCGCTCAATATTTTAGAGGATAACGCATGTTAGGTCTAGGTTAGGTCTGGGATTTGCTCTCATCAGGCTCATTCTTTCGCATATTTCTCATACTTGTTGGCTAGAACCTGGGCTTTTTCAGGATTGCATCACGTAGTAATGTAGTACCACACTGAAACAGTCAATGAAACCTGGTTTTCATCAATGTTTTAGAGGACAACGCAAGTTAGGTCTAGGTAAGGCCTGAGATTTTCACTGATCAGACTCATACTTTCGCATTCTTCACATACTTGTTGGACGGATCCTGGGTTTTTTCTGGTTTGGATCACGTAGTAATGAGGTACCACACTGCAACAGTCGATTAAACCTGGTGTCGATCAATATTTTAGAGGATAACGCAAGTTAAGTCTGGGATTGGCTTGGGATTTGACCTCATCAGACTCATACTTTCGCACACTTCACATACTCGTTGAACAGATCCTGGGTTATTTTCTGGTTTGGATCACATAGTAATGTGGTACCACACTGAAACAGTCGATTAAACCAGGTTTCGATCAATATTTTTGAGGATAACGCATGTTAGGTCTAGGTTAGGCCTGGGATTTTCACTCATCAGTCTCATACTTTCGCATTCTTCACATACTTGTTGAACGGATCCTGGGTTTTTTCTGGTTTGGATCATGTAGTAATGTGGGGCCACACTGAAACAGTCAATTAAACCTAGATTCGATCAATATTTTAGAGAATAATTCATGTTAGGTCTAGGTTAGGTCTGGGATTTGCTCTCATCAGGCTCATAATTTCGCACACTTCACATACTCGTTTGACAGATCCTGGGTTATTTTCTGGTTTGGATCACGTAGTAATGTGGGACCACACTGAAACAGTCAATTAAACCTGGTTTCGATCAATATTTTAGAGAATAATTCATGTTATGTCTAGGTTAGGTCTGGGATCTGCTCTCATCAGGCTCATTCTTTCGCATATTTCTCATACTTGATGGCTAGATGCTGGGCTTTTTCTGGATTGCATCACGTAGTAATGAAGTACAACACTGAAACAGTCAATTAAACCTGGTTTCCATCATTATCTTAGAGGACAACGCAAGTTAGGTCTGGGATAGGTCTGGGATTTGCCCTCATCAGGCTCATACTTTCCGCGTTTTTCACATACTTGTTGAACAGATCCTGGGTTTTTTCTGGTTTGGATCACGTAGTAGTGTGGGACCACACTGAAACCCTCAATTAAACCTGATCTTGATAAATATTTTAGAGGATAACGCATTTTAGGTCTGGGATAGGTCTGGGATTTACCCTCATCAGACTCATACTTTCGCACAGTTCACATACTCGTTGAACAGATCCTGGGTTATTTTCTGGTTTGGATCACATAGTAATGTGGTACCACACTGAAACAGTCGATTAAACCTGGTTGCGATCAATATTTTAGAGGATAACGCATGTTAGGTCTAGGTTAGCCCTGGGATTTTCACTCATCAGACTCATACTTTCGCGTATTTCTCATACTTCATGGCTAGATCCTGGGCTGTTTCTGGATTGTATCACGTAGTTATTTGGTACCACGCTGAAACAGTCAATTAAACCAGGTTTCGATCAATATTTTTGAGGATAACGCATGTTAGGTCTTGGTTAGGTCTGGGATTTTCACTCATCAGACTCATACTTTCGCATTCTTCACATACTTGTTGAACGGATCATGGGTTTTTTCTGGTTTGGATCACGTAGTAATGTGGGACCACACTGAAACAATCAATTAAACCTGGTCCTGATAAATATTTTAGAGGATAACGCATGTTAGGTCTGGGATAGGTCTAGGATTTGTCCTCATCAGGCTCATACTTTCGCATATTTCTCATACTTCACGGCTAGATCCTGGGCTGTTTCTGGATTGTATCACGTAGTTATTTGGTACCACGCTGAAACAGTCAATTAAACCAGGTTTCGATCAATATTTTTGAGGATAACGCATGTTAGGTCTTGGTTAGGTCTGGGATTTTCACTCATCAGACTCATACTTTCGCATTCTTCACATACTTGTTGAACGGATCATGGGTTTTTTCACGTTTGGATCACTTAGTAATGTGGGACCACACTGAAACAATCAATTAAACCTGGTCTTGATAAATATTTTAGAGGATAACGCATGTTAGGTCTGGGATAGGTCTAGGATTTGCCCACATCAGGCTCATACTTTCGCATATTTCTCATACTTCATGGCTAGATCCTGGGCTGTTTCTGGATTGTATCACGTAGTAATGTGGTACCACGCTGAAACAGTCAATTAAACCTGGTTTCAATCAATATTTTAGAGGATAACGCATGTTAGGCCTCGGTTAGGTCTGGAATTTTCACTCATCAGACTCATACTTTCGCATTCTTCACATACTTGTTGAACGGATCCTGGGTTTTTTCTGGTTTGGAACACGTAGTAATGTGGTACCACACTGCAACAGTCGATTAAACCTGGTTTCGATCAATATTTTAGAGGATAACGCAAGTTAAGCCTGGGATTGGTTTGGGATTTGACCTCATCAGACTCATACTTTCGCACACTTCACATACTCGTTGAACAGATCCTGGGTTATTTTCTGGTTTGGATAACATAGCAATGTGGAACCACACTGAAACAGTCGATTAAACCAGGTTTCGATCAATATTTTTGAGGATAACGCATGTTAGGTCTAGGTTAGGCCTGGGATTTTCACTCATCAGTCTCATACTTTCGCATTCTTCACATACTTGTTGAACGGATCCTGGGTTTTTTCTGGTTTGGATCACGTAGTAATGTGGGGCCACACTGAAACAGTCAATTAAACCTAGATTCGATCAATATTTTAGAGAATAATTCATGTTAGGTCTAGGTTAGGTCTGGGATTTGCTCTCATCAGGCTCATACTTTCGCACACTTCACATACTCGTTTGACAGATCCTGGGTTATTTTCTGGTTTGGATCACGTAGTAATGTGGGACCACACTGAAACAGTCAATTAAACCTGATTTCGATCAATATTCTAGAGAATAACTCATGTTATGTCTAGGTTAGGTCTGGGATCTGCTCTCATCAGGCTCATTCATTCGCATATTTCTCATACTTGATGGCTAGATGCTGGGCTTTTTCTGGATTGCATCACGTAGTAATGAAGTACAACACTGAAACAGTCAATTAAACCTGGTTTCCATCATTATCTTAGAGGACAACGCAAGTTAGGTCTGGGATAGGTCTGGGATTTGCCCTCATCAGGCTCTTACTTTCCGCGTTTTTCACATACTTGTTGAACAGATCCTCGGTTTTTTCTGGTTTGGATCACGTAGTAGTGTGGGACCACACTGAAACAATCAATTAAACCTGATCTTGATAAATATTTTAGAGGATAACGCATGTTAGGTCTGGGATAGGTTTGGGATTTACCCTCATCAGACTCATACTTTTGCACAGTTCACATACTCGTTGAACAGATCCTGGGTTATTTTCTGGTTTGGATCACATAGTAATGTGGTACCACACTGAAACAGTCGATTAAACCTGGTTACGATCAATATTTTAGAGGATAACGCATGTGAGGTCTAGGTTAGCCCTGGGATTTTCACTCATCAGACTCATACATTCGCATATTTCTCATACTTCATGGCTAGATCCTGGGCTGTTTCTGGATTGTATCACGTAGTTATTTGGTACCACGCTGAAACAGTCAATTAAACCAGGTTTCGATCAATATTTTTGAGGATAACGCATGTTAGGTCTTGGTTAGGTCTGGGATTTTCACTCATCAGACTCATACTTTCGCATTCTTCACATACTTGTTGAACGGATCATGGGTTTTTTCTGGTTTGGATCACGTAGTAATGTGGGACCACACTGAAACAATCAATTAAACCTGGTCTTGATAAATATTTTAGAGGATAACGCATGTTAGGTCTGGGATAGGTCTAGGATTTGCCCTCATCAGGCTCTTACTTTCGCATATTTCTCATACTTCATGGCTAGATCCTGGGCTATTTCTGGATTGGATCACGTAGTAATGTGGTACCACACTGAAACAGTCAATTAAACCTGGTCTTGATAAATATTTTAGAGGATAACGCATGTTAGGTCTGGGTAAGGTCTAGGATTTGCCCTCGTCAGGCTCATACTTTCGCATATTTCTCATACTTCATGGCTAGATGCTGGGCTATTTCTGGATTAGATCACGTAGTAATGTGGTACCACACTGAAATAGTCAACTAAACTTGGTTTCCATCAATATCTTAAAGGACAACGCAAGTTAGGTCTGGGATAGGTCTTGGATTTGCCCTCATCAGGCTCATACTTTCGCGTTTTTCACATACTTTTTGAACAGATCCTGGGTTTTTTCTGGTTTGGATCACGTAGTAGTATGGTACCACACTGAAACAGTCCATTGAACCTGGTTTGGATCAATATTTTAGAGGATAACGCATGTTAGGTCTAGGTTAGGTCTGGGATTTTCACTCATCAGACTCATACTTTCGCATTCTTCACATACTTGTTGAACGGATCCTGGGTTTTTTCTGGTTTGGATCACGTAGTAATGTGGTACCACACTGAAACAGTCGATTAAACCTGGTTTCGATCAATATTTTAGAGGATAACGCAAGTTAAGTCTGGGATTGGTGTGGGATTTGACCTCATCAGACTCACACTTTCGCACACTTCACATACTCGTTCAACAGATCCTGGGTATTTTCTGGTTTGGATCACGTAGTGATGTGGTACCACACTGAAACAGTCGATTAAACCTGGTTGCGATCAATATTTTAGAGGATAACGCATGTTAGGTCTAGGTTAGCCCTGGGATTTTCACTCATCAGACTCATACTTTCGCATTCTTCACATACTTGTTGAACGGATCCTGGGTTTTTTCTGGTTTGGATCACGTAGTAATGTGGGACCACACTGAAACAGTTCATTAAACCTGGTTTCGCTCAATATTTTAGAGGATAACGCATGTTAGGTCTAGGTTAGGTCTGGGATTTGCTCTCATCAGGCTCATTCTTTCTCATATTTCTCATACTTGTTGGCTAGATCCTGGGCTTTTTCTGGATTGCATCACGTAGTAATGTAGTACCACACTGAAACAGTCAATGAAACCTGGTTTTCATCAATGTTTTAGAGGACAACGCAAGTTATGTCTAGGTAAGGCCTGAGATTTTCACTGATCAGACTCATACTTTCGCATTCTTCACATACTTGTTGGACGGATCCTGGGTTTTTTCTGGTTTGGATCACGTAGTAATGTGGTACCACACTGCAACAGTCGATTAAACCTGGTTTCGATCAATATTTTAGAGGATAACGCAAGTTAAGTCTGGGATTGGTTTGGGATTTGACCTCATCAGACTCATACTTTCGCACACTTCACATACTCGTTGAACAGATCCTGGGTTATTTTCTGGTTTGGATCACATAGTAATGTGGTACCACACTGGAACAGGCGATTAAACCAGGTTTCGATCAATATTTTTGAGGATAACGCATGTTAGGTCTAGGTTAGGCCTGGGATTTTCACTCATCAGTCTCATACTTTCGCATTCTTCACATACTTGTTGAACGGATCCTGGGTTTTTTCTGGTTTGGATCACGTAGTAATGTGGGGCCACACTGAAACAGTCAATTAAACCTAGATTCGATCAATATTTTTGAGGATAACGCATGTTAGGTCTAGGTTAGGCCTGGGATTTTCACTCATCAGTCTCATACTTTCGCATTCTTCACATACTTGTTGAACGGATCCTGGGTTTTTTCTGGTTTGGATCACGTAGTAATGTGGGGCCACACTGAAGCAGTCAATTAAACCTAGATTCGATCAATATTTTAGAGAATAATTCATGTTAGGTCTAGGTTAGGTCTGGGATTTGCTCTCATCAGGCTCATAATTTCGCACACTTCACATACTCGTTTGACAGATCCTGGGTTATTTTCTGGTTTGGATCACGTAGTAATGTGGGACCACACTGAAACAATCAATTAAACCTGGTCTTGATAAATATTTTAGAGGATAACGCATGTTAGGTCTGGGATAGGTCTAGGATTTGCCCTCATCAGGCTCATACTTTCGCATATTTCTCATACTTCATGGCTAGATCCTGGGCTATTTCTGGTTTGGATCACGTAGTAATGTGGTACCACACTGAAACAGTCGATTAAACCTGGTTTCAATCAATATTTTAGAGGATAACGCAAGTTAGGTCTGGGATAGGTCTGGGATTTGACCCCATCAGACTCATACTTTCGCACACTTCACATACTCGTTGAACAGATCCTGGGTTATTTTCTGGTTTGGATCACAGAGTAATGTGGTACCACACTGAAACAGTCGATTAAACCAGGTTTCGATCAATATTTTGGAGAATAATTCATGTGATGTCTAGGTTAGGTCTGGGATTTGCTCTCATCAGGCTCATTCTTTCGCATATTTCTCATACATGTTGAACAGATCCTGGGTTTTTTCACGTTTGGATCACTTAGTAATGTGGGACCACACTGAAACAATCAATTAAACCTGGTCTTGATAAATATTTTAGAGGATAACGCATGTTAGGTCTGGGATAGGTCTAGGATTTGCCCTCATCAGGCTCATACTTTCGCATATTTCTCATACTTCATGGCTAGATCCTGGGCTGTTTCTGGATTGTATCACGTAGTAATGTGGTACCACGCTGAAACAGTCAATTAAACCTGGTTTCAATCAATATTTTAGAGGATAACGCATGTTAGGCCTCGGTTAGGTCTGGAATTTTCACTCATCAGACTCATACTTTCGCATTCTTCACATACTTGTTGAACGGATCCTGGGTTTTTTCTGGTTTGGAACACGTAGTAATGTGGTACCACACTGCAACAGTCGATTAAACCTGGTTTCGATCAATATTTTAGAGGATAACGCAAGTTAAGCCTGGGATTGGTTTGGGATTTGACCTCATCAGACTCATACTTTCGCACAATTCACATACTCGTTGAACAGATCCTGGGTTATTTTCTGGTTTGGATTACATAGCAATGTGGTACCACACTGAAACAGTCGATTAAACCAGGTTTCGATCAATATTTTTGAGGATAACGCATGTTAGGTCTAGGTTAGGCCTGGGATTTTCACTCATCAGGCTCATAATTTCGCACACTTCACATACTCGTTTGACAGATCCTGGGTTATTTTCTGGTTTGGATCACGTAGTAATGTGGGACCACACTGAAACAGTCAATTAAACCTAGTTTCGATCAATATTTTAGAGAATAATTCATGTTAGGTCTAGGTTAGGTCTGGGATTTGCTCTCATCAGGCTCATACTTTCGCCCACTTCACATACTCGTTTGACAGATCCTGGGTTATTTTCTGGTTTGGATCACGTAGTAATGTGGGACCACACTGAAACAGTCAATTAAACCTGGTTTCGATCAATATTTTAGAGAATAATTCATGTTATGTCTAGGTTAGGTCTGGGATTTGCTCTCATCAGGCTCATTCTTTCGCATATTTCTCATACTTGATGGCTAGATGCTGGGCTTTTTCTGGATTGCATCACGTAGTAATGAAGTACAACACTGAAACAGTCAATTAAACCTGGTTTCCATCATTATCTTAGAGGACAACGCATGTTAGGTCTGGGATAGGTCTAGGATTTGCCCTCATCAGGCTCATACTTTCGCATATTTCTCATACTTGATGGCTAGATGCTGAGCTTTTTCTGGATTGCATCGCGTAGTAATGAAGTACAACACTGAAACAGTCAATTAAACCTGGTTTCCATCATTATCTTAGAGGACAACGCAAGTTAGGTCTGGGATAGGTCTGGGATTTGCCCTCATCAGGCTCATACTTTCCGCGTTTTTCACATACTTGTTGAACAGATCCTGGGTTTTTTCTGGTTTGGATCACGTAGTAGTGTGGGACCACACTGAAACAATCAATTAAACCTGATCTTGATAAATATTTTAGAGGATAACGCATTTTAGGTCTGGGATAGGTCTGGGATTTACCCTCATCAGACTCATACTTTCGCACAGTTCACATACTCGTTGAACAGATCCTGGGTTATTTTCTGGTTTGGATCACATAGTAATGTGGTACCACACTGAAACAGTCGATTAAACCTGGTTGCGATCAATATTTTAGAGGATAACGCATGTTAGGTCTAGGTTAGCCCTGGGATTTTCACTCATCAGACTCATACTTTCGCATATTTCTCATACTTCATGGCTAGATCCTGGGCTGTTTCTGGATTGTATCACGTAGTTATTTGGTACCACGCTGAAACAGTCAATTAAACCAGGTTTCGATCAATATTTTTGAGGATAACGCATGTTAGGTCTTGGTTAGGTCTGGGATTTTCACTCATCAGACTCATACTTTCGCATTCTTCACATACTTGTTGAACGGATCATGGGTTTTTTCTGGTTTGGATCACGTAGTAATGTGGGACCACACTGAAACAATCAATTAAACCTGGTCTTGATAAATATTTTAGAGGATAACGCATGTTAGGTCTGGGATAGGTCTAGGATTTGCCCTCATCAGGCTCATACTTTCGCATATTTCTCATTCTTCATGGCTAGATCCTGGGCTATTTCTGGTTTGGATCACGTAGTAATTTGGTACCACACTGAAACAGTCGATTAAACCTGGTTTCAATCAATATTTTAGAGGATAACGCAAGTTAGGTCTGGGATAGGTCTGGGATTTGATCCCATCAGACTCATACTTTCGCACACTTCACATACTCGTTGAACAGATCCTGGGTTATTTTCTGGTTTGGATCACAGAGTAATGTGGTACCACACTGAAACAGTTGATTAAACCAGGTTTCGATCAATATTTTGGAGAATAATTCATGTGATGTCTAGGTTAGGTCTGGGATTTGCTCTCATCAGGCTCATTCTTTCGCATATTTCTCATACATGTTGAACAGATCCTGGGTTTTTTCACGTTTGGATCACTTAGTAATGTGGGACCACACTGAAACAATCAATTAAACCTGGTCTTGATAAATATTTTAGAGGATAACGCATGTTAGGTCTGGGATAGGTCTAGGATTTGCCCTCATCAGGCTCATACTTTCGCATATTTCTCATACTTCATGGCTAGATCCTGGGCTGTTTCTGGATTGTATCACGTAGTAATGTGGTACCACGCTGAAACAGTCAATTAAACCTGGTTTCAATCAATATTTTAGAGGATAACGCATGTTAGGCCTCGGTTAGGTCTGGAATTTTCACTCATCAGACTCATACTTTCGCATTCTTCACATACTTGTTGAACGGATCCTGGGTTTTTTCTGGTTTGGAACACGTAGTAATGTGGTACCACACTGCAACAGTCGATTAAACCTGGTTTCGATCAATATTTTAGAGGATAACGCAAGTTAAGCCTGGGATTGGTTTGGGATTTGACCTCATCAGACTCATACTTTCGCACACTTCACATACTCGTTGAACAGATCCTGGGTTATTTTCTGGTTTGGATAACATAGTAATGTGGTACCACACTGAAACAGTCGATTAAACCAGGTTTCGATCAATATTTTTGAGGATAACGCATGTCAGGTCTAGGTTAGGCCTGGGATTTTCACTCATCAGTCTCATACTTTCGCATATTTCTCATACTTCATGGCTAGATCCTGGGCTGTTTCTGGATTGTATCACGTAGTTATTTGGTACCACGCTGAAACAGTCAATTAAACCAGGTTTCGATCAATATTTTTGAGGATAACGCATGTTAGGTCTTGGTTAGGTCTGGGATTTTCACTCATCAGACTCATACTTTCGCATTCTTCACATACTTGTTGAACGGATCATGGGTTTTTTCTGGTTTGGATCACGTAGTAATGTGGGACCACACTGAAACAATCAATTAAACCTGGTCTTGATAAATATTTTAGAGGATAACGCATGTTAGGTCTGGGATAGGTCTAGGATTTGCCCTTATCAGGCTCATACTTTCGCATATTTCTCATACTTCATGGCTAGATCCTGGGCTATTTCTGGATTGGATCACGTAGTAATGTGGTACCACACTGAAACAGTCAACTAAACCTGGTCTTGATAAATATTTTAGAGGATAACGCATGTTAGGTCTGGGTAAGGTCTAGGATTTGCCCTCGTCAGGCTCATACTTTCGCATATTTCTCATACTTCATGGCTAGATCCTGGGCTGTTTCTGGATTGTATCACGTAGTAATATGGTACCACACTGAAACAGTCAATTAAACCAGGTTTCGATCAATATTTTTGAGGATAACGCATGTTAGGTCTTGGTTAGGTCTGGGATTTTCACTCATCAGACTCATACTTTCGCATTCTTCACATACTTGTTGAACGGATCCTGGGTTTTTTCTGGTTTGGAACACGTAGTAATGTGGCACCACACTGAAACAGTTCATTAAACCTGGTTTCGCTCAATATTTTAGAGGATAACGCATGTTAGGTCTAGGTTAGGTCTGGGATTTGCTCTCGTCAGGCTCATTCTTTCGCATATTTCTCATACTTGATGGCTAGATCCTGGGCTTTTTCTGGATTGCATCACGTAGTAATGTAGTACCACACTGAAACAGTCAATGAAACCTGGTTTTCATCAATATTTTAGAGGACAACGCAAGTTAGGTCTAGGTAAGGCCTGAGATTTTCACTGATCAGTCTCATACTTTCGCTTTCTTCACATACTTGTTGAACGGATCCTGGGTTTTTTCTGGTTTGGATCACTTAGTAATGTGGGACCACACTGAAACAATCAATTGAACCTGGTCTTGATAACTATTTTAGAGGATAACGCATGTTAGGTCTGGGTTAGGTCTAGGATTTGCCCTTATCAGGCTCATACTTTCGCATATTTCTCTTACTTCATGGCTAGATCCTGGGCTGTTTCTGGATTGTATCACGTAGTAATGTGGTACCACGCTGAAACAGTCAATTAAACCTGGTTTCAATCAATATTTTAGAGGATAACGCATGTTAGGTCTAGGTAAGGCCTGAGATTTGCTCTCATCAGGCTCGTTCTTTCGCATATTTCTCATACTTGATGGCTAGATCCTGGGCTTTTTCTGGATTGCATCACGTAGTAATGTAGTACCACACTGAAACAGTCGATTAAACCTGGTTTCGAACAATATTTTAGAGGATAACGCAAGTTAAGTCTGGGATTGGTCTGGGATTTGACCTCATCAGACTCACACTTTTGCACACTTCACATACTCGTTGAACAGATACTGGGTATTTTCTGGTTTGGATCACGTAGTAATGTGGTACCACACTGAAACAGTCGATTAAACCTGGTTTCGATCAATATTTTAGAGGATAACGCAAGTTAAGCCTGGGATTGGTTTGGGATTTGACCTCATCAGACTCATACTTTCGCACAATTCACATACTCGTTGAACAGATCCTGGGTTATTTTCTGGTTTGGATTACATAGCAATGTGGTACCACACTGAAACAGTCGATTAAACCAGGTTTCGATCAATATTTTTGAGGATAACGCATGTTAGGTCTAGGTTAGGCCTGGGATTTTCACTCATCAGGCTCATAATTTCGCACACTTCACATACTCGTTTGACAGATCCTGGGTTATTTTCTGGTTTGGATCACGTAGTAATGTGGGACCACACTGAAACAGTCAATTAAACCTAGTTTCGATCAATATTTTAGAGAATAATTCATGTTAGGTCTAGGTTAGGTCTGGGATTTGCTCTCATCAGGCTCATACTTTCGCACACTTCACATACTCGTTTGACAGATCCTGGGTTATTTTCTGGTTTGGATCACGTAGTAATGTGGGACCACACTGAAACAGTCAATTAAACCTGGTTTCGATCAATATTTTAGAGAATAATTCATGTTATGTCTAGGTTAGGTCTGGGATTTGCTCTCATCAGGCTCATTCTTTCGCATATTTCTCATACTTGATGGCTAGATGCTGGGCTTTTTCTGGATTGCATCACGTAGTAATGAAGTACAACACTGAAACAGTCATTTAAACCTGGTTTCCATCATTATCTTAGAGGACAACGCATGTTAGGTCTGGGATAGGTCTAGGATTTGCCCTCATCAGGCTCATACTTTCGCATATTTCTCATACTTCATGGCTAGATCCTGGGCTATTTCTGGATTGGATCACGTAGTAATGTGATATCACACTGAAACAGTCAATTAAACCTGGTCTTGATAAATATTTTAGAGGATAACGCATGTTAGGTCTGGGTAAGGTCTAGGATTTGC
This sequence comes from Colletes latitarsis, assembly GCF_051014445.1. NCBI lineage: Eukaryota > Metazoa > Arthropoda > Insecta > Hymenoptera > Colletidae > Colletes > Colletes latitarsis. The sequence continues at coordinate 12,602,939 of NW_027488366.1, forward strand.
CCTCGTCAGGCTCATACTTTCGCATATTTCTCATACTTCATGGCTAGATCCTGGGCTATTTCTGGATTAGATCACGTAGTAATATGGTACCACACTGAAACAGTCAATTAAACTTGGTTTCCATCAATATCTTAAAGGACAACGCAAGTTAGGTCTGGGATGGGTCTTGGATTTGCCCTCATCAGGCTCATACTTTCGCGTTTTTCACATACTTTTTGAACAGATCCTGGGTTTTTTCTGATTTGGATCACGTAGTAGTATGGTACCACACTGAAACAGTCCATTGAACCTGGTTTGGATCAATATTTTAGAGGATAACGCATGTTAGGTCTAGGTTAGGTCTGGGATTTTCACTCATCAGACTCATACTTTCGCATTCTTCACATACTTGTTGAACGGATCCTGGGTTTTTTCTGGTTTGGATCACGTAGTAATGTGGTACCACACTGAAACAGTCGATTAAACCTGGTTTCGATCAATATTTTAGAGGATAACGCAAGTTAAGTCTGGGATTGGTCTGGGATTTGACCTCATCAGACTCACACTTTTGCACACTTCACATACTCGTTGAACAGATACTGGGTATTTTCTGGTTTGGATCACGTAGTAATGTGGTACCACACTGAAACAGTCGATTAAACCTGGTTTCGATCAATATTTTAGAGGATAACGCAAGTTAAGTCTGGGATTGGTCTGGGATTTGACCTCATCAGACTCACACTTTTGCACACTTCACATACTCGTTGAACAGATACTGGGTATTTTCTGGTTTGGATCACGTAGTGATGTGGTACCACACTGAAACAGTCGATTAAACCTGGTTGCGATCAATATTTTAGAGGATAACGCATGTTAGGTCTAGGTTAGCCCTGGGATTTTCACTCATCAGACTCATACTTTCGCATATTTCTCATACTTCATGGCTAGATCCTGGTCTGTTTCTGGATTGTATCACGTAGTAATTTGGTACCAGGCTGAAACAGTCAATTAAACCAGGTTTCGATCAATATTTTTGAGGATAACGCATGTTAGGTCTTGGTTAGGTCTGGGATTTTCACTCATCAGGCTCATTCTTTCGCATATTTCTCATACATGTTGAACAGATCCTGGGTTTTTTCTGGTTTGGATCACTTAGTAATGTGGAACCACACAGAAACACCCAATTAAACCTGGTCTTGATAAATATTTTAGAGGATAACGCATGTTAGGTCTGGGTTAGGTCTAGGATTTGCCCTCATCAGGCTCATACTTTCGCATATTTCTCATACTTCATGGCTAGATCCTGGGCTGTTTCTGGATTGTATCACGTAGTAATGTGGTACCACGCTGAAACAGTCAATTAAACCTGGTTTCAATCAATATTTTAGAGGATAACGCATGTTAGGCCTCGGTTAGGGCTGGGATTTTCACTCATCAGACTCATACTTTCGCATTCTTCACATACCTGTTGAACTGAGCCTGGGTTTTTTCTGGTTTGGATCACGTAGTAATGTGGGACCACACTGAAACAGTTCATTAAACCTGATTTCGCTCAATATTTTAGAGGATAACGCATGTTAGGTCTAGGTTAGGTCTGGGATTTGCTCTCATCAGGCTCATTCTTTCGCATATTTCTCATACTTGATGGCTAGATCCTGGGCTTTTTCTGGATTGCATCACGTAGTAATGTAGTACCACACTGAAACAGTCAATGAAACCTGGTTTTCATCAATATTTTAGAGGACAACGCAAGTTAGGTCTAGGTAAGGCCTGAGATTTTCACTGATCAGACTCATACTTTCGCATTCTTCACATACTTGTTGAACGGATCCTGGGTTTTTTCTGGTTTGGATCACGTAGTAATGTGGGCCCACACTGAAACAATCATTTAAACCTGGTCTTGATAAATATTTTAGAGGATAACGCAAGTTAGGTCTGGGATAGGTCAGGGATTTGACCTCATCAGACTCATAGTTTCGCACACTTCACATAGTCTTTGAACAGATCCTGGGTTATTTTCTGGTTTGGATCACATAGTAATGTGGTACCACACTGAAACAGTCGATTGAACCAGGTTTCGATCAATATTTTAGAGAATAATTCATGTTAGGTCTAGGTTAGGTCAAGGATTTGCTCTCATCAGGCTCATTCTTTCGCATATTTCTCATACTTGATGGCTAGATCCTGGACTTTTTCTGGATTGCATCACGTAGTAATGAAGTACAACACTGAAACAGTCAATTAAACCTGGTTTCGATCAATATTTTAGAGAATAATTCATGTTAGGTCTAGGTTAGGTCTGGGATTTGCTCTCATCAGGCTCATTCTTTCGCATATTTCTCATACTTGATGGCTAGATCCTGGGCTTTTTCTGGATTGCATGACGTAGTAATGAAGTACAACACTGAAACAGTCAATTAAACCTGGTTTCCATCAATATTTTAGAGAATAACGCATGTTAGGTCTGGATTAGGTCTAGGATTTGCCCTCATCAGGCTCATACTTTCGCATATTTCTCATACTTCATGGCTAGATCCTGGGCTGTTTCTGGATTGTATCACGTAGTACTGTGGTACCACGCTGAAACAGTCAATTAATCCTGGTTTCAATCAATATTTTAGAGGATAACGCATGTTAGGCCTCGGTTAGGCCTGGGATTTTCACTCATCAGACACATACTTTCGCATTCTTCACATACTTGTTGAACTGATCCTGGGTTTTTTCAGGTTTGGATCACGTAGTAATGTGGGACCACACTGAAACAGTTCATTAAACCTGGTTTCACTCAATATTCTAGAGGATAACGCAAGTTAGGTCTGGGATAGGTCTGGGATTTGACCCCATCACTCTCATACTTTCGCACACTTCACATACTCGTTGATACAGATCCTGGGTTTTTTCTGGTTTGCATCACTTAGTAATGTGGGACCACACTGAAACAATCAATTAAACCTGGTCTTGATAAATATTTTAGAGGATAACGCATGTTAGGTCTGGGTTAGGTCTAGGATTTGCCCTCATCAGGCTCATACTTTCGCATATTTCTCATACTTCATGGCTAGCTCCTGGGCTGTTTCTGGTTTGTATCACGTAGTAATGTGGTACCACGCTGAAACAGTCAATTAAACCTGGTTTCAATCAATATTTTAGAGGACAACGCAAGTTAGGTCTAGGTAAGGCCTGAGATTTTCACTGATCAGACTCATACTTTCGCATTCTTCACATACTTGTTGAACGGATCCTGGGTTTTTTCTGGTTTGGATCACGTAGTAATGTGGTACCACACTGAAACAGTCGATTAAACCTGGTTTCGATAAATATTTTAGAGGATAACGCAAGTTAGGTCTAGGTTAGGCCTGGGATTTTCACTCATCAGACTCATACTTTCGCATTCTTCACATACGTGTTGAACGGATCCTGGGTTTTTTCTGGTTTGGATCACGTAGTAATGTGGGACCACACTGAAACAGTCAATTAAACCTAGTTTCGATCAATATTTTAGAGAATAATTCATGTTAGGTCTAGGTTAGGTCTGGGATTTGCTCTCATCAGGCTCATACTTTCGCACACTTCACATACTCGTTTGACAGATCCTGGGTTATTTTCTGGTTTGGATCACGTAGTAATGTGGGACCACACTGAAACAGTCAATTAAACCTGGTTTCGATCAATATTTTAGAGAATGTTATGTCTAGGTTAGGTCTGGGATTTGCTCTCATCAGGCTCATTCTTTCGCATATTTCTCATACTTGATGGCTAGATGTTGGGCTTTTTCTGGATTGCATCACGTAGTAATGAAGTACAACACTGAAACAGTCAATTAAACCTGGTTTCCATCATTATTTTAGAGGATAACGCATGTTAGGTCTGGGATAGGTCTGGGATTTGCCCTCATCAGACTCATACTTTCGCACAGTTCACATACTCGTTGAACAGATCCTGGGTTATTTTCTGGTTTGGATCACATAGTAATGTGGTACCACACTGAAACAGTCAATTAAACTTGGTTTCCATCAATATCTTAAAGGACAACGCAAGTTAGGTCTGGGATAGGTCTTGGATTTGCCCTCATCAGGCTCATACTTTCGCGTTTTTCACATACTTTTTGAACAGATCCTGGGTTTTTTCTGGTTTGGATCACGTAGTAGTATGGTACCACACTGAAACAGTCCATTGAACCTGGTTTGGATCATTATTTTAGAGGATAACGCATGTTAGGTCTAGGTTAGGTCTGGGATTTTCACTCATCAGATTCATACTTTCGCATTCTTCACATACTTGTTGAACGGATCCTGGATTTTTTCTGGTTTGGATCACGTAGTAATGTGGTACCACACTGAAACAGTCGATTAAACCTGGTTTCGATCAATATTTTAGAGGATAACGCAAGATAAGTCTGGGATTGGTCTGGGATTTTCACTCATCAGACTCATACTTTCGCATTCTTCACATACTTGTTGAACGGATCCTGGGTTTTTTCTGGTTTGGATCACGTAGTAATGTGGTACCACACTGAAACAGTCGATTAAACCTGGTTTCGATCAATATTTTAGAGGATAACGCAAGTTAGGTCTGGGATAGGTCTGGGATTTGACCCCATCAGTCTCATACTTTCGCACACTTCACATACTCGTTGATACAGATCCTGGGTTTTTTCTGGTTTGCATCACTTAGTAATGTGGGACCACACTGAAACAATCAATTAAACCTGGTCTTGATAAATATTTTAGTGGATAACGCATGTTAGGTCTGGGTTAGGTCTAGGATTTGCCCTCATCAGGCTCATACTTTCGCATATTTCTCATACTTCATGGCTAGATCCTGGGCTGTTTCTGGATTGTATCACGTAGTAATGTGGTACCACGCTGAAACAGTCAATTAAACCTGGTTTCAATCAATATTTTAGAGGATGACGCATGTTAGGCCTCGGTTAGGTCTGGGATTTTCACTAATCAGACTCATACTTTCGCATTCTTCACATACTTGTTGAACGGATCCTGGGTTTTTTCTGGTTTGGATCACGTAGTAATGTGGTACCACACTGAAACAGTCGATTAAACCTGGTTTCGATCAATATTTTAGAGGATAACGCAAGTTAAGTCTGGGATTGGTTTGGGATTTGACCTCATCAGACTCATACTTTCGCACACTTCACATACTCGTTGAACAGATCCTGAGTTATTTTCTGGTTTGGATCACATAGTAATGTGGTACCACACTGAAACAGTCGATTAAACCAGGGTTCGATCAATATTTTTGAGGATAACGCATGTTAGGTCTAGGTTAGGCCTGGGATTTTCACTCATCAGACTCATACTTTCGCATTCTTCACATACTTGTTGAACGGATCCTGGGTTTTTTCTGGTTTGGATCAGGTAGTAATGTGGGACCACACTGAAACAGTCAATTAAACCTAGTTTCGATCAATATTTTAGAGAATAATTCATGTTAGGTCTAGGTTTGGTCTGGGATTTGCTCTCATCAGGCTCATACTTTCGCACACTTCACATACTCGTTTGACAGATCCTGGGTTATTTTCTGGTTTGGATCACGTAGTAATTTGGGACCACACTGAAACAGTCAATTAAACCTGGTTTCGATCAATATTTTAGAGGATAACGCATGTTAGGTCTTGGTTAGGTCTGGGATTTTCACTCATCAGACTCATACTTTCTCATATTTCTCATACTAGATGGCTAGATACTGTGCTTTTTCTGGATTGCATCACGTTGTAATGAAGTACAACACTGAAACACTCAATTAAACCTGGTTTCGATCAATATTATTGAGGATAACGCATGTTAGGTCTAGGTTAGGCCTGGGATTTTCACTCATCAGACTCATACTTTCACGTTCTTCACATGTTTGTTGAACGGATCTTGGGGTTTTTCTGGTGTGGATCACGTAGTAATGTTGTACCACACTGAAACAATCAATTAAACCTGATCTTGATAAATATTTTAGAGGATAACGCATGTTAGGTCTAGGTTAGGTCTGGGATTTGCTCTCATCAGGCTCATTCTTTCGCATATTTCTCATATTTGACGGCTAGATCCTGGGCTTTCTCTGGATTGCATCACGTAGTAATGAAGTACAACACTGAAACAGTCAATTAAACCTGGTTTCCATCAATATTTTAGAGGACAACGCATGTCAGGTCTAGGTTAGGCCTGGGATTTGCTCTCATCAGGGTCATACTTTCGCAGTTTTAACATACATGTTGACCTGATCGAGGGTTTTTTCTGCTTTGGATCACATAGTAATGTGGTACCACGCTGAAACAGTCGATTAAACCTGGTTTCGATCAATATTTTAGAGGATAACGCAAGTTAAGTCTGGGATAGGTCTGGGATTTGATCTCATCAGACTCATACTTTCGCGTTTTTCACATACTTTTTGAACAGATCCGGGGTTTTTTCTGGTTTGGATCACGTAGTAGTGTGGTACCACACTGAAACAGTCAATTAAACCTGGTTTTGATCAATATTTTAGAGAATAATTCATGTTAGGTCTAGGTTAGGTCTGGGATTTGCTCTCATCAGGCTCATTCTTTCGCATATTTCTCATACTTGATGGCTAGATGCTGGGCTTTTTCTGGATTGCATCACGTAGTAATGAAGTACAACACTGAAACAGTCAATTAAACCTGGTTTCCATCAATATCTTAGAGGGCAACGTAAGTTAGGTCTGGGATAGGTCTGGGATTTGCTCTCATCAGGGTCATACTTTCGCAGTTTTAACATACACGTTGACCTGATCGAGGGTTTTTACTGGTTTGGATCACGTAGTAGTGTGGTACCACACTGAAACAGTCCATTAAACCTGGTTTGGATCAATATTTTAGAGGATAACGCATGTTAGGTCTAGGTTAGGTCTGGGATTTTCACTCATCAGACTCATACTTTCGCATTCTTCACATACTTGTTGTACGGATCCTGGGTTTTTTCTGGTTTGGATCACGTGGTAATGTGGGACCACACTGAAACAGTCAATTAAACCTGGTTTCAATCAATATTTTTGAGAATAATACATGTTAGGTCTAGGTTTGGTCTGGGATTTGCTCTCATCAGGCTCATTCTTTCGCATATTTCTCATACTTGATGGCTAGATGCTGGGCTTTTTCTGGATTGCATCACGTAGTAATGAAGTACAACACAGAAACAGTCAATTGAACCTGGTTTCCATCAATATCTTAGAGGACAACGCAAGTTAGGTCTGGGATAGGTCTGGGATTTGCCCTCATCAGGCTCATACTTTCGCGTTTTTCACATACATGTTGAACAGATCCTGGGTTTTTTCTGGTTTGGATCACGTAGTAGTATGGTACCACACTGAAACAGTCCATTAAACCTGGTTTGGATCAATATTTTAGAGGATAACGCATGTTAGGTCTAGGTTAGATCGGGGATTTTCACTCATCAGACTCATACTTTCGCATTCTTCACATACTTGTTGTACGGATCCTGGGTTTTTTCTGGTTTGGATCACGTAGTAATGTGGGCCCACACTGAAACAATCATTTAAACCTGGTCTTGATAAATATTTTAGAGGATAACGCAAGTTAGGTCTGGGATAGGTCAGGGATTTGACCTCATCAGACTCATAATTTCGCACACTTCACAGACTCCTTGAACAGATCCTGGGTTATTTTCTGGTTTGGATCACATAGTAATGTGGTACCACACTGAAACAGTCGATTAAACCAGGTTTCGATCAATATTTTAGAGAATAATTCATGTTAGGTCTAGGTTAGGTCAAGGATTTGCTCTCATCAGGCTCATTCTTTCGCATATTTCTCATACTTGATGGCTAGATCCTGGACTTTTTCTGGATTGCATCACGTAGTAATGAAGTACAACACTGAAACAGTCAATTAAACCTGGTTTCGATCAATATTTTAGAGAATAATTCATGTTAGGTCTGGGTTAGGTCTAGGATTTGCCCTCATCAGGCTCATTCTTTCGCATATTTCTCATACTTGATGGCTAGATCCTGGGCTGTTTCTGGATTGCATCACTTAGTAATGAAGTGCAACACTGAAACAGTCAATTAAACCTGTTTTCGATCAATATTTTAGAGGTTAACGGAAGTTAGGTCTGGGATAGGTCTAGGATTTGCCCTCATCAGGCTCTTACTTTCGCATATTTCTCATACTTCATGGCTAGATCCTGGGCTGTTTCTGGATTGTATCACGTAGTAATGTGGTACCACGCTGAAACAGTCAATTAAACCTGGTTTCGATCAATATTTTAGAGGATAACGGAAGTTAGGTCTGGGATAGGTCTAGGATTTGCCCTCATCAGGCTCTTACTTTCGCATATTTCTCATACTTCATGGCTAGCTCCTGGGCTATTTTTGGATTGGATCACGTAGTAAAGTGGTACCACACTGAAACATTCAATGAAACCAGGTTTCCATGAATATTTTAGAAGACAACGCAAGTTAGGTCTAGGTAAGGCCTGAGATTTTCACTGATCAGACTCATACTTTCGCATTCTTCCGCATACTTGTTGAACGGATCCTGTGTTTTTTCTGGTTTGGATGACGTAGTAATGTGGTACCACACTGAAACATTCAATTAAACCTGGTCTTGATAAATATTTTAGAGAATAACGCATGTTAGGTCTGGGTTAGGTCTAGGATTTGCCCTCATCAGGCTCATACTTTCGCATATTTCTCATACTTCATGGCTAGCTCCTGGGCTATTTCTGGATTGGATCACGTAGTAAAGTGGTACCACACTGAAACATTCAATGAAACCTGGTCTGGATAAATATCTTAGAGGATAACGCATGTTAGGTCAAGGTTAGGTCTAAGATTTGCCCTCATCAGGCTCACAGTTTCGCGTTTTTCACATACTTGTTGAACAGATCCTGGGTTTTTTCTGGTTTGGATCACGTAGTAATGTGGGACCACACTGAAACAGTCAAGTAAACCTGGTTTCGATCAATATTTTAGAGAATAATTCATGTTATGTCTAGGTTAGGTCTGGGATTTGCTCTCATCAGGCTCATTCTTCCGCATATTTCTCATACATGTTGAACAGATCCTGGGTATTTTCTGGCATGGAACACGTAGTAATGTGGGACCACACTGAAACAATCAATTAAACCTGGTCTTGATAAATATTTTAGAGGATAACGCATGTTAGGTCTGGGTTAGGTCTAGGATTTGCCCTCATCAGGCTCATACTTTCGCATATTTCTCATACTTCATGGCTAGAACCTGGGCTGTTCCTGGATTGTATCACGTAGTAATGTGGTACCACGCTGAAACAGTCAATTAAACCTGGTTTCGATCAATATTTTAGAGGATAACGGAAGTTAGGTCTGGGATAGGTCTAGGATTTGCCCTCATCAGGCTCTTACTTTCGCATATTTCTCTTACTTCATGGCTAGATCCTGGGCTATTTCTGGATTGGATCACGTAGTAAAGTGGTACCACACTGGAACATTCAATGAAACCTGGTCTGGATAAATATTTTAGAGGATACCGCATCTTAGGTCTGGGTTAGGTCTAAGATTTGCCCTCATCACGCTCACAGTTTAGCGTTTTTCGCATACTTGTTGGACAGATCCTGGGTTTTTTCTGGTTTGGATCACGAAGTAGTGTGGTACCACACTGAAACAGTCCATTAAACCTGGTTTCGCTCAATATTTTAGAGGATAACGCATGTTAGGTCTAGGTTAGGTCTGGGATTTGCTCTCATCAGGCTCATTCTTTCGCATATTTCTCATACTTGATGGCTAGATCCTGGGCTTTTTCTGGATTGCATCACGTAATAATGTAGTACCACACTGAAACAGTCATTGAAACCTGGTTTCCATCAATATTTTAAAGGACAACGCAAGTTAGGTCTAGGTAAGGCATGAGATTTGCTCTCATCAGGGTCATACTTTCGCAGTTTTAGCATACATGTTGACCTGATCGAGGGTTTTTTCTGCTTTGGATCACGTAGTAAGGTGGTACCACACTGAAACAGTCCATTAAACCTGGTTTGGATCAATATTTTTGAGGATAACGCATGTTAGGTCTGGGATAGGTCTAGGATTTGCCCTCATCAGGCTCTTACTTTCGCATATTTCTCATACTTCATGGCTAGATCCTGGGCTATTTCTGGATTGGATCACGTAGTAAAGTGGTACCACACTGAAACATTCAATGAAACCTGGTCTGGACAAATATTTTAGAGGATAACGCATGTTAGGTTTGGGTTAGGTCTAGGATTTGCCCTCATTAGGCTCATACTTTCGCATATTTCTCATACTTCATGGCTAGATCCTGGGCTTTTTCTGGATTGCATCACGTAGTAATGTAGTACCACACTGAAACATTCAATTATACTTGGTCTTGATAAATATTTCAGAGGATAACGCATGTTAGGTCCGGGTTAGGTCTAGGATTTGCACTCATAAGGCTCATACTTTCGCGTTTTTCACATACTTGTTGAACAGATCCTGGGTTTTTTCTGGTTTGGATCACGTAGTAGTGTGGTACCACACTGAAACAGTCCATTAAACCTGGTTGCGATCAATGTTTTAGAGGATAACGCATGTTAGGTCTGGGTTAGGTCTAGTATTTGCCCTCATCAGGCTCATTCTTTCGCATATTTCTCAAACTTGATGGCTAGATCCTGGGCTTTTTCTGGATTGCATCACGTAGTAATGTAGTACCACACTGAAACATTCAATTAAACCTGGTCTTGATAAATATTTCAGAGGATAACGCATGTTAGGTCTGGGTTAGGTCTAGGATTTGCACTCATCAGGCTCATACTTTCGCATATTTCTCATACTTCATGGCTAGATCCTGGGCTGTTTCTGGATTGCATAATAATTCATGTTAGGTCTAGGTTAGGTCTGGGATTTGCTCTCATCAGGCTCATTCTTTCGCATATTTCTCATACTTGATGGCTAGATCCTGGGCTTTTTCTGGATTGCATCACGTAGTAATAAAGTACAACACTGAAACAGTCAATTAAATCTGGTTTCGATCAATATTTTAGAGAATAATTCATGTTAGGTCTGGGTTAGGTCTAGGATTTGCCCTCATCAGGCTCATTCTTTCGCATATTTCTCACACTTGATGGCTAGATCCTGGGCTGCCTCTGGATTGCATCACTTAGTAATGAAGTGCAACACTGAAACAGTCAATTAAACCTGTTTTCGATCAATATTTTAGAGGATAACGGAAGTTAGGTCTGGGATAGGTCTAGAATTTGCCCTCATCAGGCTCTTACTTTCGCATATTTCTCATACTTCATGGCTAGATCCTGGGCTGTTTCTGGATTGTATCACGTAGTAATGTGGTACCACGCTGAAACAGTCAATTAAACCTGGTTTCGATCAATATTTTAGAGGATAACGGAAGTTAGGTCTGGGATAGGTCAAGGATTTGCCCTCATCAGGCTCTTACTTTCGCATATTTCTCATACTTCATGGCTAGCTCCTGGGCTATTTCTGGATTGGATCACGTAGTAGTATGGTACCACACTGAAACAGTCCATTGAACCTGGTTTGGATCAATATTTTAGAGGATAACGCATGTTAGGTCTAGGTTAGGTCTGGGATTTTCACTCATCAGACTCATACTTTCGCATTCTTCACATACTTGTTGAACGGATCCTGGGTTTTTTCTGGTTTGGATCACGTAGTAATGTGGTACCACACTGAAACAGTCGATTAAACCTGGTTTCGATCAATATTTTAGAGGATAACGCAAGTTAAGTCTGGGATTGGTCTGGGATTTGACCTCATCAGACTCACACTTTTGCACACTTCACATACTCGTTGAACAGATACTGGGTATTTTCTGGTTTGGATCACGTAGTAATGTGGTACCACACTGAAACAGTCGATTAAACCTGGTTTCGATCAATATTTTAGAGGATAACGCAAGTTAAGTCTGGGATTGGTCTGGGATTTGACCTCATCAGACTCACACTTTTGCACACTTCACATACTCGTTGAACAGATACTGGGTATTTTCTGGTTTGGATCACGTAGTGATGTGGTACCACACTGAAACAGTCGATTAAACCTGGTTGCGATCAATATTTTAGAGGATAACGCATGTTAGGTCTAGGTTAGCCCTGGGATTTTCACTCATCAGACTCATACTTTCGCATATTTCTCATACTTCATGGCTAGATCCTGGTCTGTTTCTGGATTGTATCACGTAGTAATTTGGTACCACGCTGAAACAGTCAATTAAACCAGGTTTCGATCAATATTTTTGAGGATAACGCATGTTAGGTCTTGGTTAGGTCTGGGATTTTCACTCATCAGGCTCATTCTTTCGCATATTTCTCATACATGTTGAACAGATCCTGGGTTTTTTCTGGTTTGGATCACTTAGTAATGTGGAACCACACAGAAACACCCAATTAAACCTGGTCTTGATAAATATTTTAGAGGATAACGCATGTTAGGTCTGGGTTAGGTCTAGGATTTGCCCTCATCAGGCTCATACTTTCGCATATTTCTCATACTTCATGGCTAGATCCTGGGCTGTTTCTGGATTGTATCACGTAGTAATGTGGTACCACGCTGAAACAGTCAATTAAACCTGGTTTCAATCAATATTTTAGAGGATAACGCATGTTAGGCCTCGGTTAGGGCTGGGATTTTCACTCATCAGACTCATACTTTCGCATTCTTCACATACCTGTTGAACTGAGCCTGGGTTTTTTCTGGTTTGGATCACGTAGTAATGTGGGACCACACTGAAACAGTTCATTAAACCTGATTTCGCTCAATATTTTAGAGGATAACGCATGTTAGGTCTAGGTTAGGTCTGGGATTTGCTCTCATCAGGCTCATTCTTTCGCATATTTCTCATACTTGATGGCTAGATCCTGGGCTTTTTCTGGATTGCATCACGTAGTAATGTAGTACCACACTGAAACAGTCAATGAAACCTGGTTTTCATCAATATTTTAGAGGACAACGCAAGTTAGGTCTAGGTAAGGCCTGAGATTTTCACTGATCAGACTCATACTTTCGCATTCTTCACATACTTGTTGAACGGATCCTGGGTTTTTTCTGGTTTGGATCACGTAGTAATGTGGGCCCACACTGAAACAATCATTTAAACCTGGTCTTGATAAATATTTTAGAGGATAACGCAAGTTAGGTCTGGGATAGGTCAGGGATTTGACCTCATCAGACTCATAGTTTCGCACACTTCACATAGTCTTTGAACAGATCCTGGGTTATTTTCTGGTTTGGATCACATAGTAATGTGGTACCACACTGAAACAGTCGATTGAACCAGGTTTCGATCAATATTTTAGAGAATAATTCATGTTAGGTCTAGGTTAGGTCAAGGATTTGCTCTCATCAGGCTCATTCTTTCGCATATTTCTCATACTTGATGGCTAGATCCTGGACTTTTTCTGGATTGCATCACGTAGTAATGAAGTACAACACTGAAACAGTCAATTAAACCTGGTTTCGATCAATATTTTAGAGAATAATTCATGTTAGGTCTAGGTTAGGTCTGGGATTTGCTCTCATCAGGCTCATTCTTTCGCATATTTCTCATACTTGATGGCTAGATCCTGGGCTTTTTCTGGATTGCATGACGTAGTAATGAAGTACAACACTGAAACAGTCAATTAAACCTGGTTTCCATCAATATTTTAGAGAGTAACGCATGTTAGGTCTGGATTAGGTCTAGGATTTGCCCTCATCAGGCTCATACTTTCGCATATTTCTCATACTTCATGGCTAGATCCTGGGCTGTTTCTGGATTGTATCACGTAGTACTGTGGTACCACGCTGAAACAGTCAATTAATCCTGGTTTCAATCAATATTTTAGAGGATAACGCATGTTAGGCCTCGGTTAGGCCTGGGATTTTCACTCATCAGACACATACTTTCGCATTCTTCACATACTTGTTGAACTGATCCTGGGTTTTTTCAGGTTTGGATCACGTAGTAATGTGGGACCACACTGAAACAGTTCATTAAACCTGGTTTCACTCAATATTCTAGAGGATAACGCAAGTTAGGTCTGGGATAGGTCTGGGATTTGACCCCATCACTCTCATACTTTCGCACACTTCACATACTCGTTGATACAGATCCTGGGTTTTTTCTGGTTTGCATCACTTAGTAATGTGGGACCACACTGAAACAATCAATTAAACCTGGTCTTGATAAATATTTTAGAGGATAACGCATGTTAGGTCTGGGTTAGGTCTAGGATTTGCCCTCATCAGGCTCATACTTTCGCATATTTCTCATACTTCATGGCTAGCTCCTGGGCTGTTTCTGGTTTGTATCACGTAGTAATGTGGTACCACGCTGAAACAGTCAATTAAACCTGGTTTCAATCAATATTTTAGAGGACAATGCAAGTTAGGTCTAGGTAAGGCCTGAGATTTTCACTGATCAGACTCATACTTTCGCATTCTTCACATACTTGTTGAACGGATCCTGGGTTTTTTCTGGTTTGGATCACGTAGTAATGTGGTACCACACTGAAACAGTCGATTAAACCTGGTTTCGATAAATATTTTAGAGGATAACGCAAGTTAGGTCTAGGTTAGGCCTGAGATTTTCACTCATCAGACTCATACTTTCGCATTCTTCACATACGTGTTGAACGGATCCTGGGTTTTTTCTGGTTTGGATCACGTAGTAATGTGGGACCACACTGAAACAGTCAATTAAACCTAGTTTCGATCAATATTTTAGAGAATAATTCATGTTAGGTCTAGGTTAGGTCTGGGATTTGCTCTCATCAGGCTCATACTTTCGCACACTTCACATACTCGTTTGACAGATCCTGGGTTATTTTCTGGTTTGGATCACGTAGTAATGTGGGACCACACTGAAACAGTCAATTAAACCTGGTTTCGATCAATATTTTAGAGAATGTTATGTCTAGGTTAGGTCTGGGATTTGCTCTCATCAGGCTCATTCTTTCGCATATTTCTCATACTTGATGGCTAGATGTTGGGCTTTTTCTGGATTGCATCACGTAGTAATGAAGTACAACACTGAAACAGTCAATTAAACCTGGTTTCCATCATTATTTTAGAGGATAACGCATGTTAGGTCTGGGATAGGTCTGGGATTTGCCCTCATCAGACTCATACTTTCGCACAGTTCACATACTCGTTGAACAGATCCTGGGTTATTTTCTGGTTTGGATCACATAGTAATGTGGTACCACACTGAAACAGTCAATTAAACTTGGTTTCCATCAATATCTTAAAGGACAACGCAAGTTAGGTCTGGGATAGGTCTTGGATTTGCCCTCATCAGGCTCATACTTTCGCGTTTTTCACATACTTTTTGAACAGATCCTGGGTTTTTTCTGGTTTGGATCACGTAGTAGTATGGTACCACACTGAAACAGTCCATTGAACCTGGTTTGGATCATTATTTTAGAGGATAACGCATGTTAGGTCTAGGTTAGGTCTGGGATTTTCACTCATCAGATTCATACTTTCGCATTCTTCACATACTTGTTGAACGGATCCTGGATTTTTTCTGGTTTGGATCACGTAGTAATGTGGTACCACACTGAAACAGTCGATTAAACCTGGTTTCGATCAATATTTTAGAGGATAACGCAAGATAAGTCTGGGATTGGTCTGGGATTTTCACTCATCAGACTCATACTTTCGCATTCTTCACATACTTGTTGAACGGATCCTGGGTTTTTTCTGGTTTGGATCACGTAGTAATGTGGTACCACACTGAAACAGTCGATTAAACCTGGTTTCGATCAATATTTTAGAGGATAACGCAAGTTAGGTCTGGGATAGGTCTGGGATTTGACCCCATCAGTCTCATACTTTCGCACACTTCACATACTCGTTGATACAGATCCTGGGTTTTTTCTGGTTTGCATCACTTAGTAATGTGGGACCACACTGAAACAATCAATTAAACCTGGTCTTGATAAATATTTTAGTGGATAACGCATGTTAGGTCTGGGTTAGGTCTAGGATTTGCCCTCATCAGGCTCATACTTTCGCATATTTCTCATACTTCATGGCTAGATCCTGGGCTGTTTCTGGATTGTATCACGTAGTAATGTGGTACCACGCTGAAACAGTCAATTAAACCTGGTTTCAATCAATATTTTAGAGGATGACGCATGTTAGGCCTCGGTTAGGTCTGGGATTTTCACTCATCAGACTCATACTTTCGCATTCTTCACATACTTGTTGAACGGATCCTGGGTTTTTTCTGGTTTGGATCACGTAGTAATGTGGTACCACACTGAAACAGTCGATTAAACCTGGTTTCGATCAATATTTTAGAGGATAACGCAAGTTAAGTCTGGGATTGGTTTGGGATTTGACCTCATCAGACTCATACTTTCGCACACTTCACATACTCGTTGAACAGATCCTGAGTTATTTTCTGGTTTGGATCACATAGTAATGTGGTACCACACTGAAACAGTCGATTAAACCAGGGTTCGATCAATATTTTTGAGGATAACGCATGTTAGGTCTAGGTTAGGCCTGGGATTTTCACTCATCAGACTCATACTTTCGCATTCTTCACATACTTGTTGAACGGATCCTGGGTTTTTTCTGGTTTGGATCAGGTAGTAATGTGGGACCACACTGAAACAGTCAATTAAACCTAGTTTCGATCAATATTTTAGAGAATAATTCATGTTAGGTCTAGGTTTGGTCTGGGATTTGCTCTCATCAGGCTCATACTTTCGCACACTTCACATACTCGTTTGACAGATCCTGGGTTATTTTCTGGTTTGGATCACGTAGTAATTTGGGACCACACTGAAACAGTCAATTAAACCTGGTTTCGATCAATATTTTAGAGGATAACGCATGTTAGGTCTTGGTTAGGTCTGGGATTTTCACTCATCAGACTCATACTTTCTCATATTTCTCATACTAGATGGCTAGATACTGTGCTTTTTCTGGATTGCATCACGTTGTAATGAAGTACAACACTGAAACACTCAATTAAACCTGGTTTCGATCAATATTATTGAGGATAACGCATGTTAGGTCTAGGTTAGGCCTGGGATTTTCACTCATCAGACTCATACTTTCACGTTCTTCACATGTTTGTTGAACGGATCTTGGGGTTTTTCTGGTGTGGATCACGTAGTAATGTTGTACCACACTGAAACAATCAATTAAACCTGATCTTGATAAATATTTTAGAGGATAACGCATGTTAGGTCTAGGTTAGGTCTGGGATTTGCTCTCATCAGGCTCATTCTTTCGCATATTTCTCATATTTGACGGCTAGATCCTGGGCTTTCTCTGGATTGCATCACGTAGTAATGAAGTACAACACTGAAACAGTCAATTAAACCTGGTTTCCATCAATATTTTAGAGGACAACGCATGTCAGGTCTAGGTTAGGCCTGGGATTTGCTCTCATCAGGGTCATACTTTCGCAGTTTTAACATACATGTTGACCTGATCGAGGGTTTTTTCTGCTTTGGATCACATAGTAATGTGGTACCACGCTGAAACAGTCGATTAAACCTGGTTTCGATCAATATTTTAGAGGATAACGCAAGTTAAGTCTGGGATAGGTCTGGGATTTGATCTCATCAGACTCATACTTTCGCGTTTTTCACATACTTTTTGAACAGATCCGGGGTTTTTTCTGGTTTGGATCACGTAGTAGTGTGGTACCACACTGAAACAGTCAATTAAACCTGGTTTTGATCAATATTTTAGAGAATAATTCATGTTAGGTCTAGGTTAGGTCTGGGATTTGCTCTCATCAGGCTCATTCTTTCGCATATTTCTCATACTTGATGGCTAGATGCTGGGCTTTTTCTGGATTGCATCACGTAGTAATGAAGTACAACACTGAAACAGTCAATTAAACCTGGTTTCCATCAATATCTTAGAGGGCAACGTAAGTTAGGTCTGGGATAGGTCTGGGATTTGCTCTCATCAGGGTCATACTTTCGCAGTTTTAACATACACGTTGACCTGATCGAGGGTTTTTACTGGTTTGGATCACGTAGTAGTGTGGTACCACACTGAAACAGTCCATTAAACCTGGTTTGGATCAATATTTTAGAGGATAACGCATGTTAGGTCTAGGTTAGGTCTGGGATTTTCACTCATCAGACTCATACTTTCGCATTCTTCACATACTTGTTGTACGGATCCTGGGTTTTTTCTGGTTTGGATCACGTGGTAATGTGGGACCACACTGAAACAGTCAATTAAACCTGGTTTCAATCAATATTTTTGAGAATAATACATGTTAGGTCTAGGTTTGGTCTGGGATTTGCTCTCATCAGGCTCATTCTTTCGCATATTTCTCATACTTGATGGCTAGATGCTGGGCTTTTTCTGGATTGCATCACGTAGTAATGAAGTACAACACAGAAACAGTCAATTGAACCTGGTTTCCATCAATATCTTAGAGGACAACGCAAGTTAGGTCTGGGATAGGTCTGGGATTTGCCCTCATCAGGCTCATACTTTCGCGTTTTTCACATACATGTTGAACAGATCCTGGGTTTTTTCTGGTTTGGATCACGTAGTAGTATGGTACCACACTGAAACAGTCCATTAAACCTGGTTTGGATCAATATTTTAGAGGATAACGCATGTTAGGTCTAGGTTAGATCGGGGATTTTCACTCATCAGACTCATACTTTCGCATTCTTCACATACTTGTTGTACGGATCCTGGGTTTTTTCTGGTTTGGATCACGTAGTAATGTCGGCCCACACTGAAACAATCATTTAAACCTGGTCTTGATAAATATTTTAGAGGATAACGCAAGTTAGGTCTGGGATAGGTCAGGGATTTGACCTCATCAGACTCATAATTTCGCACACTTCACAGACTCCTTGAACAGATCCTGGGTTATTTTCTGGTTTGGATCACATAGTAATGTGGTACCACACTGAAACAGTCGATTAAACCAGGTTTCGATCAATATTTTAGAGAATAATTCATGTTAGGTCTAGGTTAGGTCAAGGATTTGCTCTCATCAGGCTCATTCTTTCGCATATTTCTCATACTTGATGGCTAGATCCTGGACTTTTTCTGGATTGCATCACGTAGTAATGAAGTACAACACTGAAACAGTCAATTAAACCTGGTTTCGATCAATATTTTAGAGAATAATTCATGTTAGGTCTGGGTTAGGTCTAGGATTTGCCCTCATCAGGCTCATTCTTTCGCATATTTCTCATACTTGATGGCTAGATCCTGGGCTGTTTCTGGATTGCATCACTTAGTAATGAAGTGCAACACTGAAACAGTCAATTAAACCTGTTTTCGATCAATATTTTAGAGGTTAACGGAAGTTAGGTCTGGGATAGGTCTAGGATTTGCCCTCATCAGGCTCTTACTTTCGCATATTTCTCATACTTCATGGCTAGATCCTGGGCTGTTTCTGGATTGTATCACGTAGTAATGTGGTACCACGCTGAAACAGTCAATTAAACCTGGTTTCGATCAATATTTTAGAGGATAACGGAAGTTAGGTCTGGGATAGGTCTAGGATTTGCCCTCATCAGGCTCTTACTTTCGCATGTTTCTCATACTTCATGGCTAGCTCCTGGGCTATTTTTGGATTGGATCACGTAGTAAAGTGGTACCACACTGAAACATTCAATGAAACCAGGTTTCCATGAATATTTTAGAAGACAACGCAAGTTAGGTCTAGGTAAGGCCTGAGATTTTCACTGATCAGACTCATACTTTCGCATTCTTCGCATACTTGTTGAACGGATCCTGTGTTTTTTCTGGTTTGGATGACGTAGTAATGTGGTACCACACTGAAACATTCAATTAAACCTGGTCTTGATAAATATTTTAGAGAATAACGCATGTTAGGTCTGGGTTAGGTCTAGGATTTGCCCTCATCAGGCTCATACTTTCGCATATTTCTCATACTTCATGGCTAGCTCCTGGGCTATTTCTGGATTGGATCACGTAGTAAAGTGGTACCACACTGAAACATTCAATGAAACCTGGTCTGGATAAATATCTTAGAGGATAACGCATGTTAGGTCAAGGTTAGGTCTAAGATTTGCCCTCATCAGGCTCACAGTTTCGCGTTTTTCACATACTTGTTGAACAGATCCTGGGTTTTTTCTGGTTTGGATCACGTAGTAATGTGGGACCACACTGAAACAGTCAAGTAAACCTGGTTTCGATCAATATTTTAGAGAATAATTCATGTTATGTCTAGGTTAGGTCTGGGATTTGCTCTCATCAGGCTCATTCTTCCGCATATTTCTCATACATGTTGAACAGATCCTGGGTATTTTCTGGCATGGAACACGTAGTAATGTGGGACCACACTGAAACAATCAATTAAACCTGGTCTTGATAAATATTTTAGAGGATAACGCATGTTAGGTCTGGGTTAGGTCTAGGATTTGCCCTCATCAGGCTCATACTTTCGCATATTTCTCATACTTCATGGCTAGAACCTGGGCTGTTCCTGGATTGTATCACGTAGTAATGTGGTACCACGCTGAAACAGTCAATTAAACCTGGTTTCGATCAATATTTTAGAGGATAACGGAAGTTAGGTCTGGGATAGGTCTAGGATTTGCCCTCATCAGGCTCTTACTTTCGCATATTTCTCTTACTTCATGGCTAGATCCTGGGCTATTTCTGGATTGGATCACGTAGTAAAGTGGTACCACACTGGAACATTCAATGAAACCTGGTCTGGATAAATATTTTAGAGGATACCGCATCTTAGGTCTGGGTTAGGTCTAAGATTTGCCCTCATCACGCTCACAGTTTAGCGTTTTTCGCATACTTGTTGGACAGATCCTGGGTTTTTTCTGGTTTGGATCACGAAGTAGTGTGGTACCACACTGAAACAGTCCATTAAACCTGGTTTCGCTCAATATTTTAGAGGATAACGCATGTTAGGTCTAGGTTAGGTCTGGGATTTGCTCTCATCAGGCTCATTCTTTCGCATATTTCTCATACTTGATGGCTAGATCCTGGGCTTTTTCTGGATTGCATCACGTAATAATGTAGTACCACACTGAAACAGTCATTGAAACCTGGTTTCCATCAATATTTTAAAGGACAACGCAAGTTAGGTCTAGGTAAGGCATGAGATTTGCTCTCATCAGGGTCATACTTTCGCAGTTTTAGCATACATGTTGACCTGATCGAGGGTTTTTTCTGCTTTGGATCACGTAGTAAGGTGGTACCACACTGAAACAGTCCATTAAACCTGGTTTGGATCAATATTTTTGAGGATAACGCATGTTAGGTCTGGGATAGGTCTAGGATTTGCCCTCATCAGGCTCTTACTTTCGCATATTTCTCATACTTCATGGCTAGATCCTGGGCTATTTCTGGATTGGATCACGTAGTAAAGTGGTACCACACTGAAACATTCAATGAAACCTGGTCTGGACAAATATTTTAGAGGATAACGCATGTTAGGTTTGGGTTAGGTCTAGGATTTGCCCTCATTAGGCTCATACTTTCGCATATTTCTCATACTTCATGGCTAGATCCTGGGCTTTTTCTGGATTGCATCACGTAGTAATGTAGTACCACACTGAAACATTCAATTATACTTGGTCTTGATAAATATTTCAGAGGATAACGCATGTTAGGTCCGGGTTAGGTCTAGGATTTGCACTCATAAGGCTCATACTTTCGCGTTTTTCACATACTTGTTGAACAGATCCTGGGTTTTTTCTGGTTTGGATCACGTAGTAGTGTGGTACCACACTGAAACAGTCCATTAAACCTGGTTGCGATCAATGTTTTAGAGGATAACGCATGTTAGGTCTGGGTTAGGTCTAGTATTTGCCCTCATCAGGCTCATTCTTTCGCATATTTCTCAAACTTGATGGCTAGATCCTGGGCTTTTTCTGGATTGCATCACGTAGTAATGTAGTACCACACTGAAACATTCAATTAAACCTGGTCTTGATAAATATTTCAGAGGATAACGCATGTTAGGTCTGGGTTAGGTCTAGGATTTGCACTCATCAGGCTCATACTTTCGCATATTTCTCATACTTCATGGCTAGATCCTGGGCTGTTTCTGGATTGCATAATAATTCATGTTAGGTCTAGGTTAGGTCTGGGATTTGCTCTCATCAGGCTCATTCTTTCGCATATTTCTCATACTTGATGGCTAGATCCTGGGCTTTTTCTGGATTGCATCACGTAGTAATAAAGTACAACACTGAAACAGTCAATTAAATCTGGTTTCGATCAATATTTTAGAGAATAATTCATGTTAGGTCTGGGTTAGGTCTAGGATTTGCCCTCATCAGGCTCATTCTTTCGCATATTTCTCACACTTGATGGCTAGATCCTGGGCTGCCTCTGGATTGCATCACTTAGTAATGAAGTGCAACACTGAAACAGTCAATTAAACCTGTTTTCGATCAATATTTTAGAGGATAACGGAAGTTAGGTCTGGGATAGGTCTAGAATTTGCCCTCATCAGGCTCTTACTTTCGCATATTTCTCATACTTCATGGCTAGATCCTGGGCTGTTTCTGGATTGTATCACGTAGTAATGTGGTACCACGCTGAAACAGTCAATTAAACCTGGTTTCGATCAATATTTTAGAGGATAACGGAAGTTAGGTCTGGGATAGGTCAAGGATTTGCCCTCATCAGGCTCTTACTTTCGCATATTTCTCATACTTCATGGCTAGCTCCTGGGCTATTTCTGGATTGGATCACGCAGTAAAGTGGTACCACACTGAAACATTCAATGAAACCTGGTCTGGATAAATATCTTAGAGGATAACGCATGTTAGGTCAAGGTTAGGTCTAAGATTTGCACTCATAAGGCTCATACTTTCGCGTTTTTCACATACTTGTTGAACAGATCCTGGGTTTTTTCTGGTTTGGATCACGTAGTAGTGTGGTACCACACTGAAACAGTCCATTAAACCTGGTTGCGATCAATGTTTTAGAGGATAACGCATGTTAGGTCTGGGTTAGGTCTAGTATTTGCCCTCATCAGGCTCATTCTTTCGCATATTTCTCAAACTTGATGGCTAGATCCTGGGCTTTTTCTGGATTGCATCACGTAGTAATGTAGTACCACACTGAAACATTCAATTAAACCTGGTCTTGATAAATATTTCAGAGGATAACGCATGTTAGGTCTGGGTTAGGTCTAGGATTTGCACTCATCAGGCTCATACTTTCGCATATTTCTCATACTTCATGGCTAGATCCTGGGCTGTTTCTGGATTGCATAATAATTCATGTTAGGTCTAGGTTAGGTCTGGGATTTGCTCTCATCAGGCTCATTCTTTCGCATATTTCTCATACTTGATGGCTAGATCCTGGGCTTTTTCTGGATTGCATCACGTAGTAATAAAGTACAACACTGAAACAGTCAATTAAATCTGGTTTCGATCAATATTTTAGAGAATAATTCATGTTAGGTCTGGGTTAGGTCTAGGATTTGCCCTCATCAGGCTCATTCTTTCGCATATTTCTCACACTTGATGGCTAGATCCTGGGCTGCCTCTGGATTGCATCACTTAGTAATGAAGTGCAACACTGAAACAGTCAATTAAACCTGTTTTCGATCAATATTTTAGAGGATAACGGAAGTTAGGTCTGGGATAGGTCTAGAATTTGCCCTCATCAGGCTCTTACTTTCGCATATTTCTCATACTTCATGGCTAGATCCTGGGCTGTTTCTGGATTGTATCACGTAGTAATGTGGTACCACGCTGAAACAGTCAATTAAACCTGGTTTCGATCAATATTTTAGAGGATAACGGAAGTTAGGTCTGGGATAGGTCAAGGATTTGCCCTCATCAGGCTCTTACTTTCGCATATTTCTCATACTTCATGGCTAGCTCCTGGGCTATTTCTGGATTGGATCACGTAGTAAAGTGGTACCACACTGAAACATTCAATGAAACCTGGTCTGGATAAATATCTTAGAGGATAACGCATGTTAGGTCAAGGTTAGGTCTAAGATTTGCACTCATAAGGCTCATACTTTCGCGTTTTTCACATACTTGTTGAACAGATCCTGGGTTTTTTCTGGTTTGGATCACGTAGTAGTGTGGTACCACACTGAAACAGTCCATTAAACCTGGTTGCGATCAATGTTTTAGAGGATAACGCATGTTAGGTCTGGGTTAGGTCTAGTATTTGCCCTCATCAGGCTCATTCTTTCGCATATTTCTCAAACTTGATGGCTAGATCCTGGGCTTTTTCTGGATTGCATCACGTAGTAATGTAGTACCACACTGAAACATTCAATTAAACCTGGTCTTGATAAATATTTCAGAGGATAACGCATGTTAGGTCTGGGTTAGGTCTAGGATTTGCACTCATCAGGCTCATACTTTCGCATATTTCTCATACTTCATGGCTAGATCCTGGGCTGTTTCTGGATTGCATAATAATTCATGTTAGGTCTAGGTTAGGTCTGGGATTTGCTCTCATCAGGCTCATTCTTTCGCATATTTCTCATACTTGATGGCTAGATCCTGGGCTTTTTCTGGATTCCATCACGTAGTAATAAAGTACAACACTGAAACAGTCAATTAAACCTGGTTTCGATCAATATTTTAGAGAATAATTCATGTTAGGTCTGGGTTAGGTCTAGGATTTGCCCTCATCAGGCTCTTACTTTCGCATATTTCTCATACTTCATGGCTAGCTCCTGGGCTATTTCTGGATTGGATCACGTAGTAAAGTGGTACCACACTGAAACATTCAATGAAACCTGGTCTGGATAAATATCTTAGAGGGTAACGCATGTTAGGTCAAGGTTAGGTCTAAGATTTGCCCTCATCAGGCTCACAGTTTCGCGTTTTTCACATACTTGTTGAACAGATCCTGGGCTATTTCGGGATTGGATCACGTAGTAAAGTGGTACCACACTGAAACAGTCCATTAAACCTGGTTTCGCTCAATATTTTAGAGGATAACGCATGTTAGGTCTAGGTTAGGTCTGGGATTTGCTGTCATCAGGCTCATTCTTTCGCATATTTCTCACATTTGATGGCTAGATCCTGGGCTTTTTCTATTGCATCACGTAGTAATGTAGTACCACACTGAAACAGTCAATGAAACCAGGTTTCCATGAATATTTTAGAAGACAACGCAAGTTAGGTCTAGGTAAGGCCTGAGATTTTCACTGATCAGACTCATACTTTCGCATTCTTCGCATACTTGTTGAACGGATCCTGGGTTTTTTCTGGTTTGGATGACGTAGTAATGTGGTACCACACTGAAACATTCAATTAAACCTGGTCTTGATAAATATTTTAGAGAATAACGCATGTTAGGTCTGGGTTAGGTCTAGGATTTGCCCTCATCAGGCTCATACTTTCGCATATTTCTCATACTTCATGGCTAGCTCCTGGGCTATTTCTGGATTGGATCACGTAGTAAAGTGGTACCACACTGAAACATTCAATGAAACCTGGTCTGGATAAATATCTTAGAGGATAACGCATGTTTGGTCAAGGTTAGGTCTAAGATTTGCCCTCATCAGGCTCACAGTTTCGGGTTTTTCACATACTTGTTGAACAGATCCTGGGTTTTTTCTGGTTTGGATCACGTAGTAATGTGGGACCACACTGAAACAGTCAAGTAAACCTGGTTTCGATCAATATTTTAGAGAATAATTCATGTTATGTCTAGGTTAGGTCTGGGATTTGCTCTCATCAGGCTCATTCTTCCGCATATTTCTCATACATGTTGAACAGATCCTGGGTATTTTCTGGCATGGAACACGTAGTAATGTGGGACCACACTGAAACAATCAATTAAACCTGGTCTTGATAAATATTTTAGACGATAACGCATGTTAGGTCTGGGTTAGGTCTAGGATTTGCCCTCATCAGGCTCATACTTTCGCATATTTCTCATACTTCATGGCTAGATCCTGGGGTGTTCCTGGATTGTATCACGTAGTAATGTGATACCACGCTGAAACAGTCAATTAAACCTGGTTTCGATCAATATTTTAGAGGATAACGGAAGTTAGGTCTACGTTAGGTCTGGGATTTGCTCTCATCAGGCTCATTCTTCCGCATATTTCTCATACATGTTGAACAGATCCTGGGTATTTTCTGGCTAGGAAAAAGTAGTAATGTGGGACCACACTGAAACAATCAATTAAACCTGGTCTTGATAAATATTTTAGAGGATAACGCATGTTAGGTCTGGGTTAGGTCTAGGATTTGCCCTCATCAGGCTCATACTTTCGCATATTTCTCATACTTCATGGCTAGATCCTGGGCTTTTTCTGGATTGCATCACGTAGTAATGTAGTACCACACTGAAACATTCAATTAAACTTGGTCTTGATAAATATTTCAGAGGATAACGCATGTTAGGTCTGGGTTAGGTCTAGGATTTGCACTCATAAGGCTCATACTTTCGCGTTTTTCACATACTTGTTGAACAGATCCTGGGTTTTTTCTGGTTTGGATCACGTAGTAGTGTGGTACCACACTGAAACAGTCCATTAAACCTGGTTGCGATCAATGTTTTAGAGGATAACGCATGTTAGGTCTGGGTTAGGTCTAGTATTTGCCCTCATCAGGCTCATTCTTTCGCATATTTCTCAAACTTGATGGCTAGATCCTGGGCTTTTTCTGGATTGCATCACGTAGTAATGTAGTACCACACTGAAACATTCAATTAAACCTGGTCTTGATAAATATTTCAGAGGATAACGCATGTTAGGTCTGGGTTAGGTCCAGGATTTGCACTCATCAGGCTCATACTTTCGCATATTTCTCATACTTCATGGCTAGATCCTGGGCTGTTTCTGGATTGTATCACGTAGTAATGAAGTACAACACTGAAACAGTCAATTGAACCTGGTCTCCATCAATATCTTAGAGGACAACGCAAGTTAGGTCTGGGATAGGTCTTGGATTTGCCCTCATCAGGCTCATACTTTCGCATATTTCTGATACTTCATGGCTAGATCCTGGGCTATTTCTGGATTGGATCACGTAGTAAAGTGGTACCACACTGAAACATTCAATGAAACCTGGTCTGGATAAATATTTTAGAGGATAACGCATCTTAGGTCTGGGTTAGGTCTAAGATTTGCCCTCATCAGGCTCACAGTTTAGCGTTTTCGCATACTTGTTGAACAGATCCTGGGTTTTTTCTGGTTTGGATCACGAAGTAGTGTGGTACCACACTGAAACAGTCCATTAAACCTGGTTTCGCTCAATATTTTAGAGGATAACGCATGTTAGGTCTAGGTTAGGTCTGGGATTTGCCCTCATCAGGCTCATTCTTCCGCATATTTCTCATATTTGACGGCTAGATCCTGGGCTTTCTCTGGATTGCTTCACGTAGTAATGAAGTACAACACTGAAACAGTCAAGTAAACCTGGTTTCCATCAATATTTTAGAGGACAACGCATGTCAGGTCTAGGTTAGGCCTGGGATTTGCTCTCATCAGGGTCATACTTTCGCAGTTTTAACATACATGTTGACCTGATCGAGGGTTTTTTCTGCTTTGGATCACGTAGTAAGGTGGTACCACACTGAAACAGTCCATTAAACCTGGTTTGGATCAATATTTTTGAGGATAACGCATGTTAGGTCTAGGTTAGGCCGGGGATTTTCACTTATCAGACTCATACTTTCGCATATTTCTCATACTTCATGGCTAGATCCTGGGCTGTTTCTGGATTGTATTACATAGTAATGTGGTACCACGCTGAAACAGTCGATTAAACCTGGTTTCGATCAATATTTTAGAGGATAACGCATGTTAGGTCTACGTTAGGTCTGGGATTTGCTCTCATCAGGCTCATTCTTCCGCATATTTCTCATACATGTTGAACAGATCCTGGGTATTTTCTGGCTAGGAAAAAGTAGTAATGTGGGACCACACTGAAACAATCAATTAAACCTGGTCTTGATAAATATTTTAGAGGATAACGCATGTTAGGTCTGGGTTAGGTCTAGGATTTGCCCTCATCAGGCTCATACTTTCGCATATTTCTCATACTTCATGGCTAGATCCTGGGCTTTTTCTGGATTGCATCACGTAGTAATGTAGTACCACACTGAAACATTCAATTAAACTTGGTCTTGATAAATATTTCGGAGGATAACGCATGTTAGGTCTGGGTTAGGTCTAGGATTTGCACTCATAAGGCTCATACTTTCGCGTTTTTCACATACTTGTTGAACAGATCCTGGGTTTTTTCTGGTTTGGATCACGTAGTAGTGTGGTACCACACTGAAACAGTCCATTAAACCTGGTTGCGATCAATGTTTTAGAGGATAACGCATGTTAGGTCTGGGTTAGGTCTAGTATTTGCCCTCATCAGGCTCATTCTTTCGCATATTTCTCAAACTTGATGGCTAGATCCTGGGCTTTTTCTGGATTGCATCACGTAGTAATGTAGTACCACACTGAAACATTCAATTAAACCTGGTCTTGATAAATATTTCAGAGGATAACGCATGTTAGGTCTGGGTTAGGTCTAGGATTTGCACTCATCAGGCTCATACTTTCGCATATTTCTCATACTTCATGGCTAGATCCTGGGCTGTTTCTGGATTGTATCACGTAGTAATGAAGTACAACACTGAAACAGTCAATTGAACCTGGTCTCCATCAATATCTTAGAGGACAACGCAAGTTAGGTCTGGGATAGGTCTTGGATTTGCCCTCATCAGGCTCATACTTTCGCATATTTCTGATACTTCATGGCTAGATCCTGGGCTATTTCTGGATTGGATCACGTAGTAAAGTGGTACCACACTGAAACATTCAATGAAACCTGGTCTGGATAAATATTTTAGAGGATAACGCATCTTAGGTCTGGGTTAGGTCTAAGATTTGCCCTCATCAGGCACACAGTTTAGCGTTTTTCGCATACTTGTTGAACAGATCCTGGGTTTTTTTCTGGTTTGGATTACGAAGTAGTGTGGTACCACACTGAAACAGTCCATTAAACCTGGTTTCGCTCAATATTTTAGAGGATAACGCATGTTAGGTCTAGGTTAGGTCTGGGATTTGCCCTCATCAGGCTCATTCTTCCGCATATATCTCATATTTGACGGCTAGATCCTGGGCTTTCTCTGGATTGCTTCACGTAGTAATGAAGTACAACACTGAAACAGTCAATTAAACCTGGTTTCCATCAATATTTTAGAGGACAACGCATGTCAGGTCTAGGTTAGGCCTGGGATTTGCTCTCATCAGGGTCATACTTTCGCAGTTTTAACATACATGTTGACCTGATCGAGGGTTTTTTCTGCTTTGGATCACGTAGTAAGGTGGTACCACACTGAAACAGTCCATTAAACCTGGTTTGGATCAATATTTTTGAGGATAACGCATGTTAGGTCTAGGTTAGGCCGGGGATTTTCACTTATCAGACTCATACTTTCGCATATTTCTCATACTTCATGGCTAGATCCTGGGCTGTTTCTGGATTGTATTACATAGTAATGTGGTACCACGCTGAAACAGTCGATTAAACCTGGTTTCGATCAATATTTTAGAGGATAACGCAAGTTTAGTCTGGGATAGGTCTGGGATTTGATCTCATCAGACTCATACTTTCGCGTTTTTCACATACTTTTTGAACAGATCCGGGGTTTTTTCTGGTTTGGATCACGTAGTAGTGTGGTACCACACTGAAACAGTCAATTAAACCTGGTTTTGATCAATATTTTAGAGAATAATTCATGTTAGGTCTAGGTTAGGTCTGGGACTTGCTCTCATCAGGCTCATTCTTTCGCATATTTCTCATACTTGATGGCTAGATGCTGGGCTTTTTCTGGTTTGCATCACGTAGTAATGAAGTACAACACTGAAACAGTCAATTAAACCTGGTTTCCATCAATATCTTAGAGGACAACGCAAGTTAGGTCTGGGATAGGTCTGGGATTTGCCCTCATCAGGCTCAAACGTTCCGCGTTTTTCACATACTTTTTGAACAGATCCTGGGTTTTTTCTGGTTTGGATCACGTAGTAGTGTGGTACCACACGGTGTCGGGTTGGCACGTGGTCGCGGGGGCAGAGACACTCTCCGATCACCGGTACATCCGGATGGAGGTCTCTGCCGCCGCGAGTGCATCCCGACACGGCCGCCTGCGTGGCACCCCACCACGCCGCTGGGCGCTTCGGCGCCTGGACAAGGACGCCCTGATGGCAGCTGCCCTCGCTGCAACTTGGCCGCAGGGAGCGGCTGAGTTGCCGAGCATAGAGGAGGAGGTCGCCCGGCTCGGAGCATTGGTCGCGGGTATTTGCGACGCGGCGATGCCTCGGGTCGGGCGGGCTTCTCCTCGCCGGGCGGTGTACTGGTGGTCGGACGCGATCGCGGAGTTGCGAGTCGCGACTGTCCGCGCCCGACGCCAGTACACCCGCGCGCGCCGTCGTCAACGTACAGGCGACGGCGTGGCGCGAGCGAGGGCAGCTGATGACATGTATGGAGCATACCGCGTGGCGCGGGTTGCTCTGCAGGTCGCCATCAAACGGGCCAAGACCCAGGCATGGAAGGAGCTCCTCCAGACCCTTGATGACGATCCATGGGGGCGCCCATATAAGGTGGTGCTGAATAAGCTCCGCCCGTGGGCGCCCCCCGTCACCGAGGGTCTTGACCCCTGGCTGCTGGAGGACGTGGTCAATACACTCTTCCCAATTGGGGAGAGGGGACCGCGTCCTCCGGCGGCGGCGGCTGTCCCAGTGGAGTGGACGGCCGAGCTGGGGGTCACGCAGGAGGAGCTGGCAGCGGCCATCAGACGGCTCGGGGTTCGTAACACGGCCCCGGGTCCGGATGGTGTGCCCGGCCGGGTTTGGGTCTTGACCCAGGGCGTCCTTGGGGCCGACCTCAGGCGGTTGTTCGACAGCTGCCTGAGGGACGGGCGATTCCCCCCCAGTTGGAAGGTGGCGAGGATGGTCCTCCTCCGGAAGGAGGGTCGGCCCGCGGAGTCTCCCTCCGCATACCGGCCCATTTGTCTCCTCGACGAGGTGGGCAAGCTCTTCCAGCGGGTGATTGCTGCCCGCCTCGTCGAGCACCTGTCGCGGGGTGATCCCGGTCTGGCCGACTGCCAGTTCGGTTTCCGGGGGGGCCGATCGACTATCGACGCGATAGGTCGTGTGAGGGCCCTCACGGAGTCGGCCGTCTCCCGGGGAGGGTTGGCGTTGGCGGTATCGCTGGATATTGCGAACGCGTTTAACACCCTTCCCTGGGGGGAGATACGGAGGGGGCTCGAATATCATCGAGTCCCCCCTTGTCTCAGGGCGGTCGTCGGGGATTATCTCCGCGGCAGGTGGATCGAGTATCCGGGCCGGGATGGTGATATGCGGAGGGAGGTGTACTGCGGTGTTCCGCAGGGGTCGGTCCTCGGGCCACTCCTGTGGAACATGGCGTACGACTCGGTGTTGCGGGCCGGCCTCCCCGACGGCGTCAGCACGGTGTGTTATACGGATGACACACTGGTGCTGGCCGTCGGGGCGCACTGGGGGAGGGCCATGCGCCGCGCGGAGGAGGGGTCGCAACGCGTCGTCGACCGGATCAGGGGGATGGGGATGACGGTGGCGGTCCATAAGACCGAGGTGATTGCGTTTCATTCACCTCGGCAGGATCCGCCACCCCCTCTGATCCGGGTGGGTGGGGCTGACATCGAGGTGAAGCCCCAGATCAGGTATCTAGGGCTGATCCTCGATAGCCACTGGCGTTTCGAGGAGCATTTCCGATGCCTGGTCCCCCGGTTGGAAAGGATGGTTGCGGCTCTGGGCCGGATCCTGCCCAACCTGGGGGGCCCGGCGGGCCGAGTTCGTCGCCTCTATGTGGCAATAGTCCAGTCGGTGGCCCTATACGGGGCCCCCGTCTGGGCGGACGACCTGGCTGCCTCCCGGCGCAGCATGACTATGCTGCGTCGGGTGCAGAGGCGCATGGCGCTCAGGGTCGTCCGCGGGTATCGGACCGTGTCACATGAGGCGGCGACGGTTCTAGCGGGGATGCCGCCCTTGGACCTGCTCGCGCGGTCGCACGCGGTGATGTATCGGCACCGCGTCGACCGTCGCGCGGGGGTGGGGGCGGTCCCGGGCGGGCAGGAACCTGCTTGGGGCGATTTGAAGCGCCAGGCCCGGCAGTCCGTGTTGCTCGCGTGGCAGGAGCGGCTGGCTCTGCCAACCGCGGGGCACCGGACTGTCGGGGCGGTTCGGCCACTCCTGAAGGAGTGGCTGGACAGAGGCCATGGCAGCCTCACCTACCGGATGGCACAGGTGTTTTCCGGGCATGGCAGCTTCGGAAGATACCTGTGCCGGATAGGGAAGGAGCCGACGGCGCGTTGCTGCCACTGCGACGCGGAGCAGGACACGGCGGATCATACCCTGGAGGTATGCCCCGCGTGGGAGGGGGAGCGCCGTGTCCTGGTCGGCGTCGTCGGGCGGGATGTCTCGCTGCCGGGCGTGGTGCGCGCCATGCTCGGCAGCGAGGAGAAGTGGAGGGCCGTGGCCTCCTTCTGCGAGAACGTAATGTTGCAGAAGGAGGCCGCGGGGAGGGAGCGCGAGGTTCAGCGGCGCGCTGAAGCTCGCGCTCGTGCGGTGGCCCGAGGTCGTCGCCCGGTCGCGAGGCGTCGCGGGCGGCCGCCTCGGCGTGGCGGATGACCTAGGCTGGGAGGGGGGTCCTGAGGGGACCCTCCTCCCGCCAAGCGGCGCCGGGTCGGACCGGATGGGGGTAGGAGTGCCTCCCCCTACCGGTCCGACGCAAGGGGAGGCACCCTCGGCGGTATGGTGCGGCCATGAACGCCCGGCCGCCGAGGGGTGGAAACGGGGTCGCGGGCGGTTGCGAGTTGGGGCTCGCAGCCGCCACTAAACGCGGCCCTGGGACGGATAGCGGCGGGATGGAGTGGCCCCGTCCCGCCGCTATGAGGCAGTGTGTCTACTGTCCCCCCTTGTCTCAGGGCGGTCGTCGGGGATTATCTCCGCGGCAGGTGGATCGAGTATCCGGGCCGGGATGGTGATATGCGGAGGGAGGTGTACTGCGGTGTTCCGCAGGGGTCGGTCCTCGGGCCACTCCTGTGGAACATCGCGTACGACTCGGTGTTGCGGGCCGGCCTCCCCGACGGCGTCAGCACGGTGTGTTATGCGGATGACACACTGGTGCTGGCCGTCGGGGCGCACTGGGGGAGGGCCATGCGTCGCGCGGAGGAGGGGTCGCAACGCGTCGTCGACCGGATCAGGGGGATGGGGATGACGGTGGCGGTCCATAAGACCGAGGTGATTGCGTTTCATTCACCTCGGCAGGATCCGCCACCCCCTCTGATCCGGGTGGGTGGGGCTGACATCGAGGTGAAGCCCCAGATAAGGTATCTAGGGCTGATCCTCGATAGCCACTGGCGTTTCGAGGTGCATTTCCGCTGTCTGGTCCCCCGGTTGGAAAGGATGGTTGCGGCTCTGGGCCGAATCCTGCCCAACCTGGGGGGCCCGGCGGGCCGAGTTCGTCGCCTCTATGTGGCAATGGTACAGTCGGTGGCCCTATACGGGGCCCCCGTCTGGGCGGACGACCTGGCTGCCTCCCGGCGCAGCATGACTATGCTGCGTCGGGTGCAGAGGCGCATGGCGCTCAGGGTCGTCCGCGGGTATCGGACCATGTCACATGAGGCGGCGACGGTTCTAGCGGGGATGCCGCCCATGGACCTGCTCGCGCGGTCGCACGCGGTGATGTACCGGCACCGCGTCGACCGTCGCGCGGGGGTGGGGGCGGTCCCGGGCGGGCAGGAACCTGCTTGGGGCGATTTGAAGCGCCAGGCCCGGCAGTCCGTGTTGCTCGCGTGGCAGGAGCGGCTGGCTCTGCCAACCGCGGGGCACCGGACTGTCGGGGCGGTTCGGCCACTCCTGAAGGAGTGGCTGGACAGAGGCCATGGCAGCCTCACCTACCGGATGGCACAGGTATTTTCCGGGCATGGCAGCTTCGGAAGATACCTGTGCCGGATAGGGAAGGAGCCGACGGCGCGTTGCTGCCACTGCGACGCTGAGCAGGACACGGCGGATCATACCCTGGAGGTATGCCCCGCGTGGGAGGGGGAGCGCCGTGTCCTGGTCGGCGTCGTCGGGCGGGATGTCTCGCTGCCGGGCGTGGTGCGCGCCATGCTCGGCAGCGAGGAGAAGTGGAGGGCCGTGGCCTCCTTCTGCGAGAACGTAATGTTGCAGAAGGAGGCCGCGGGGAGGGAGCGCGAGCTTCAGCGGCGCGCTGAAGCTCGCGCTCGTGCGGTGGCCCGAGGTCGTCGCCCGGTCGCGAGGCGTCGCGGGCGGCCGCCTCGGCGTGGCGGATGACCTAGGCTGGGAGGGGGGTCCTGAGGGGACCCTCCTCCCGCCAGGCGGCGCCGGGTCGGACCGGTTGGGGGTAGAAGTGCCTCCCCCTACCGGTCCGACGCAAGGGGAGGCACCCTCGGCGGTCTGGTGCGGCCATGAACGCCCGGCCGCCGAGGGGTGGAAACGGGGTCGCGGGCGGTTGCGAGTTGGGGCTCGCAGCCGCCACTAAACGCGGCCCCGGGACGGATAGCGGCGGGATGGAGTGGCCCCGTCCCGCCGCTATGAGGCAGTGTGTCTACTGGGGGGACCGATTGTCACCCCGGGGGATGGGCGCGAAAGCGCGGGCACGGGGAGGATACCGGAAGAATGCTTCGAGCGATTCCCGGTATCCTCCCAAAGCGTGCCGAAGGGTCACCGTGGGGTTTTTAGTGGGTAGGTCCCGCGCCTGTCGTTGTACGGGCGCGGGGAATCCCACACACCCCTCCCACCTCTCCCCAAGGAGGTGGGAGGGAGTCTTTCGAAGATTTTCCCCACGACAAAAAAAAAAAAAAAAAAAAAAAGTGTGTCTACTGGGGGGACCGATTGTCCCCCCGGGGGATGGGCGCGAAAGCGCGGGCACGGGGAGGATACCGGAAGAATGCTTCGAGCGATTCCCAGTATCCTCCCAAAGCGTGCCGAAGGGTCACCGTGGGGTTTTTAGTGGGTAGGTCCCGCGCCTGTCGCTGTACGGGCGCGGGGAATCCCACACACCCCTCCCACCTCTCCCCAAGGAGGTGTGAGGGAGTCTTTCGAAGATTTTCCCCACGACAAAAAAAAAAAAAAAAAAAAAAAAAAAAGTATGAGTCTGATGAGTGAAAATCCCAGGGCTAACCTAGACCTAACATGCGTTATCCTCTATAATATTGATGGAAACCAGGTTTAATTGACTGTTTCAGTGTGGTCCCACATTACTACGTGATCCAAACCAGAAAAAACCCAGGATCTGTTCAACATGTATGTGAAAAACGCGAAAGTATGAGCCTGATGTGGGCAAATCCCAGACCTATCCCAGACCTAACTTGCGTTGTCCTCTAAGATATTGATGGAAACCAGGTTTGATTGACTGTTTCAGTGTTGTACTTCATTACTACGTGATGCAATCCAGAAAAAGCCCAGGATCTAGCCATCAAATATGAGAAATATGCGAAAGAATGAGCCTGATGAGAGCAAATCCCAGACCTAACCTAGACCTAACATGAATTATTCTCTAAAATATTGATCGAAACCAGGTTTAATTGACTGTTTCAGTGTTGTACTTCATTACTACGTGATGCAATCCAGAAAAAGCCCAGGATCTAGCCATCAAGTATGAGAAATATGCGAAAGAATGAGCCTGATGAGAGCAAATCCCAGAGCTTACCTAGACATAACATCAATTATTCTCTAAAATATTGATCAAAACCAGGTTTAATTGACTGCTTCAGCGTGGTACCACATTACTACGTGATCCAAACCAGAAAAAACCCAGGATCCGTTCAACAAGTATGAGAAGAATGCGAAAGTATGAGCCTGATGAGTGAAAATCCCAGGCCTAACCTAGACCTAACATGCGTTATCTTCAAAAATATTGATCGAAACCTGGTTTAATCGACTGTTTCAGTGTGGTACCACATTACTATGGGATCCAAACCAGAAAATAACCCAGGATCTGTTCAACGAGTATGTGAAGTGTGCGAAAGTAAGAGTCTGATGAGGGCAAATCCCAGACCTATCCCAGACCTAACATGCGTTATCCTCTAAAATATTTATCAAGACCAGGTTTAATTGATTGTTTCAGTGTGGTCCCACATTACTACGTGATCCAAACCAGAAAAAACCCAGGATCCGTTCAACAAGTATGTGAAGAATGCGAAAGTATGAGTCTGATGAGTGAAAATCCCAGACCTAACCTAGACCTAACATGCGTTATCCTGTAAAATGTTGATCCAAACCAGGTTGTATGGACTGTTTCAGTGTGGTACCACACTACTACGTGATCCAAACCAGAAAAAACCCAGGATCTGTTCAACAAGTATGTGAAAAACGCGAAAGTATGAGCCTGATGTGGGCAAATCCCAGACCTATCCCAGACCTAACTTGCGTTGTCCTCTAAGATATTGATGGAAACCAGGTTTAATTGACTGTTTCAGTGTTGTACTTCACTACTACGTGATGCAATCCAGAAAAAGCCCAGGATCTAGCCATCAAGTATGAGAAATATGCGAAAGAATGAGCCTGATGAGAGCAAATCCCAGACCTAACCTGGACCTAACATGAATTATTCTCTAATATATTGATCGAAACCAGGTTTAATTGACTGTTTCAGTGTGGTCCCACATTACTACGTGATCCAAACCAGAAATAGCCGAGGATCCAGCCATGAAGTATGAGAAATATGCGAAAGTATGAGCCTGATGAGGGCAAATCCTAGACCTAACCCAGACCTAACATGCGTTATCCTCTCAAATATTGATCGCAAACAGGTTTAATGGACTGTTTCAGTGTGGTACCACACTACTACGTGATCCAAACCAGAAAAAACCCAGGATCTGTTCAACAAGTATGTGAAAAACGCGAAAGTATGAGTCTGATGAGGTCAAATCCCAGACCTATCCCAGACTTAACTTGCGTTATCCTTTAAAATATTGAACGAAACCAGGTTTAATCGACTGTTTCAGCGTGGTACCACATTACTATGTGATACAATCCAGAAACAGCCCAGGATCTACCCATGAAGTATGAGAAATATGCGAAAGTATGAGCCTGATGAGGGCAAATCCTAGACCAACCCAAACCTAAAATGCGTTATCCTCTAAAATATTTATCAAGACCAGGTTTAATTGAATGTTTCAGTGTGGTTCCACATTACTACGTGAACCAAACCAGAAAAAACCCTCGATCAGGTCAACATGTATGTTAAAACTGCGAAAGTATGACCCTGATGAGAGCAAATCCCAGGCCTAACCTAGACCTAACATGCGTTGTCCTCTAAAATATTGATGGAAACCAGGTTTAATTGACTGCTTCAGTGTTGTACTTCACTGCTACGTGATGCAATCCAGAGAAAGCCCAGGATCTAGCCATCAAGTATGAGAAATATGCGAAAGAATGAGCCTGATGAGAGCAAATCCCAGACCTAACCTAGACCTAACATGAATTATTCTCTGAAACATTGATCGAAACCAGGTTTAATTGACCGTCTCAGTGTTGTACTTCATTACTACGTGATGCAATCCAGAGAAAGCTCAGGATCTAGCCGTCAAGTATGAGAAATATGCGAAAGAATGAGCCTGACGAGAGCAAATCCCAGACCTAACCTAGACCTAACATGAATTATTCTCTAAAATATTCATCAAAACCAGGTTTAATTGACTGTTTCAGTGTGGTACCACATTACTACGTGACCCAAACCAGAAAAAACCCAGGATCTGCTCAACAAGTATGTGAAAGACGCGAAAGTATGAGCCTGATGAGGGCAAAGCCCAGACCTATCCCAAACTTAACTTGCGTTATCCTTTAAAATATTGATCAAAACCAGGTTTAATTGACTGTTTCAGTGTGGTACCACATTGCTACGTGATCCAATCCAGAAATAGCCCAGGATCCAGCCATGAAGTATGAGAAATATGCGAAAGTATGAGCCTGATGAGGGCAAATCCTAGACCTAACCCAGCCCTAACATGCGTTATCCTCTAAAATATTTATCAAGATCAGGTTTAATTGATTGTTTCAGTGTGGTACCACATTACTACGTGATTCACACCAGAAAAAACCCAAGATCCGTTCAACAAGTATGTGAAGAATGCGAAAGTATGAGTCTGATGAGTGAAAATCCCAGGCCTAACCTAGACCTAACATGAGTTATCCTCAATAATATTGATCTAAACCAGGTTTAATTGAGTGTTTCAGTGTTGTACTGCATTACTATGTGATGCAATCCAGAAAAAGCCCAGGAACTAGCCATCTAGTATGAGAAATATGCGAAAGAATGAGCCTGATGAGAGCAAATCCCAGACCTAACCTAGACCTAACATGAATTATTCTCTAAAATATTCATCAAAACCAGGTTTAATTGACTGTTTCAGTGTAGTACCACATTACTACGTGATCCAAACCAGAAGAAACCCAGGATCTGCTCAACAAGTATGTGAAAGACGCGAAAGTATGAGCCTGATGAGGGCAAAGCCCAGACCTATCCCAGACCAAACTTGCGTTATCCTCTAAAATATTGGTCGAAACCAGGTTTAATCGACTGTTTCAGTGTGGTACCACATTGCTACGTGATCCAAACCAGAAAAAACCCAGGATCAGTTGAACAAGTATGTGAAAAACGCGAAAGTATGAGCCTGATGAGGGCGAATCCCAGACCTATCCCAGACCAAACTTGCGTTATCCCCTAAAATATTGATCGAAACCAGTTTTAATTGACTGTTTCAGCGTGGTACCACATTACTACGTGATCCAAACCAGTAAAAACCCAGGATCCGTTCAACAAGTATGTGAAGAATGCGAAAGTATGAGTCTGATGAGTGAAAAACCCCGGTCTAACCTAGACCTAACATGCGTTATCCTCAAAAATATTGATCGAAAACTGGTTTAATCGACTGTTTCAGTGTGGTACCACATTACTATGTGATCCAAACCAGAAAATAACCCAGGATCTGTTCAACGAGTATGTGAAGTGTGCGAAAGTATGAGTCTGATGAGTGAAAATCCCAGACCTAACCTAGACCTAACATGCGTTATCCTCTAAAATATTTATCATGACCAGGTTTAATTGATTGTTTCAGTGTGGTCCCACATTACTACGTGATCCAAACCAGAAAAACCCAGGATCTGTTCAACAAGTATGTGAAAAACGCGAAAGTATGAGCCTGATGAGAGCAAATCCCAGACCTATCCCAGACCTAACTTGCGTTGTCCTCTAAGATATTGATGGAAACCAGGTTTAGTTGACTGTTTCAGTGTTGTACTTCATTACTTCGTGATGCAATCCAGAAAAAGCCCAGGATCTAGCCCTCAAGTGTGAGAGATATGCGAAAGAATGAGCCTGATGAGAGCAAATCCCAGACCTAACCTAGACCTAACATGAATTATTCTCTAAAATATTTATCATGACCAGGTTTAATTGATTGTTTCAGTGTGGTCCCACATTACTACGTGATCCAAACCAGAAAAAACCCAGGATCTGTTCAACAAGTATGTGAAAAACGCGAAAGTATGAGCCTGATGAGGGCAAATCACAGACCTATCCCAGACCAAACTTGCGTTATCCTCTAAAATATTGATCGAAACCAGGTTTAATTGACTGTTTCAGTGTGGTCCCACATTACTACGTGATCCAAACCAGAAAAAACCCAGGATCAGTTCAACAAGTATGTGAAAAACGCGAAAGTATGAGCCTGATGAGGGCGAATCCCAGACCTATCCCAGACCTAGCTTGCGTTATCCTCTAAAATATTGATCGAAACCAGTTTTAATTGGTTGTTTCAGTGTGATCCCACATTACTACGTGATCCAAACCAGAAAAAACCCAGGATCCGTTCAGAAAGTATGTGAAGAATGCGAAAGTGTGAGTCTGATGAGTGAAAATCCCAGACCTAACCTAGACCTAACATGCGTTATCCTCTAAAATATTTATCATGACCAGGTTTAATTGATTGTTTCAGTGTGGTCCCACATTACTACGTGATCCAAACCAGAAAAAACCCAGGATCTGTTCAACAAGTATGTGAAAAACGCGAAAGTATGAGCCTGATGAGAGCAAATCCCAGACCTCTCCCAGCCCTAACTTGCGTTGTCTTCTAAGATATTGATGGAAACCAGGTTTAATTGACTGTTTCAGTGTTGTACTTCATTACTACGTGATGCAATCCAGAGAAAGCCCAGGATCTAGCCATCAAGTATGAGAAATATGCGAAAGAATGAGCCTGATGAGAGCAAATCCCAGACCTAACCTAGACCTAACATGAAATATTCTCCAAAACATTGATCGAAACCAGGTGTAATTGACTGCTTCAGTGTGGTCCCACATTACTACGTGATCCAAACCAGAAAAAACCCAGGATCCGTTCAACAAGTATGTGAAGAATGCGAAAGTATGAGTCTGATGAGTGAAAATCCCAGACCTAACCTAGACCTAACATGCGTTATCCTCTAAAATATTGATCCAAACCAGGTTTAGTGGACTGTTTCAGTGTGGTACCACTCTACTACGTGCCCCAAACCGGAAAAAACCCAGGATCTGTTCAACAAGTGTGTGAAAAACGCGAAAGTGTGAGCCTGTTGAGGGCAAATCCCAGACCTATCCCTGACCTAACTTGCGTTGTCCTCTATGATATTGATGGAAACCAGGTTTAATTGACTGTTTCAGTGTTGTACTTCATTACTACGTGATGCAATCCAGAAAAAGCCCAGGATCTAGCCATGAAGTATGAGAAATATGCGAAAGTATGAGCCTGATGAGGGCAAATCCTAGACCTAAGCCAGACCTGACATGCGTTGTCCTCTAAAATATTTATCAAAACCAGGTTTAATTGATTGTATCAGCGTGGTCCCACATTACTACGTGATGCAATCCAGAAAAAGCCCAGGATCTAGCCATCAAGTATGAGAAATATGCGAAAGAATGAGCCTGATGAGGGCGAATCCCAGACCTATCCCAGACCTAACTTGCGTTATCCTCTAGAATATTGATCCAAACCAGGTTTAGTGGACTGTTTCAGTGTGGTACCACATTACTATGTGATCCAAACCAGAAAATAACCCAGGATCTGTCCAACGAGTATGTGAAGTGTGCGAAAGTATGAGTCTGATGAGGGCAAATCCCAGACCTATCCCAGACCTAACATGCGTTATCCTCTAAAATATTTATCAAGACCAGGTTTAATTGACTGTTTCAGTGTTGTACTTCATTACTACGTGATGCAATCCAGAAACAGCCCAGGATCTAGCCATGAAGTATGAGAAATATGCGAAAGTATGAGCCTGATGAGGACAAATCCTAGACCTAAGCCTGACCTAACATGCGTTGTTCTCTAAAATATTTATCAAAACCAGGTTTAATTGATTGTATCAGTGTGGTACCACACTACTACGTGACCCAAACCGGAAAAAACCCAGGATCTAGCCATCAAGTATGAGAAATATGCGAATGTATGAGCCTGATGAGGGCGAATCCCAGACCTATCCCAGACCTAACTTGCGTTATCCTCTAAAATATTGATCCAAACCAGGTTTAGTGGACTGTTTCAGTGTGGTACCACACTACTACGTGACCCAAACCGGAAAAAACCCAGGATCTGTTCAACAAGTATGTGAAAAACGCGAAAGTATGAGCCTGATGAGGGCAAATCCCAGACCTATCCAAGACCTAACTTGCGTTGTCCTCTAAGATATTGATGGAAACCAGGTTTAATCGACTGTTTCAGTGTTGTACTTCATTACTACGTGATGCAATCCAGAAAAAGCCCAGGATATAGCCATCAAGTATGAGAAATATGCGAAAGAATGAGCCTGATGAGAGCAAATCCCAGACCTAACCTAGACCTAACATGAATTATTCTCTAAAATATTGATGGAAACCAGGTTTAATTGACTGTTTCAGTGTTGCACTTCGTTACTACGTGATCCAAACCAGTAAAAACCCAGGATCCGTTCAACAACTATGTGAAGAATGCGAAAGTATGAGTGTGATGAGTGAAATACCCCGGCCTAACCTAGACCTAACATGCGTTATCCTCAAAACTATTGATCGAAATCTGGTTTAATCCTCCGTTTCAGTGTGGTACCACATTACTATGTGATCCAAACCAGAAAATAACCCAGGATCCCTTCAACGAGTGTGTGAAGTGTGCGAAAGTATGAGTCTGATGAGGGCAAATCCCAGAACTATCCCAGAGCTAACATGCGTTATCCTCTAAAATATTTATCAAGACCAGGTTTAATTGAATGTTTCTGTGTGGTACCACATTACTACGTGAACCAAACCAGAAAAAACCCTGTATCTGTTCAACAAGTATGTGAAGAATGCTAAAGTATGAGTGAAAATCCCAGGGCTAACCTAGACCTAACATACGTTATCCTAAAAAATATTGTTCGAAACCAGGTTTAATCGACTGTTTCAGTGTGGTACCACACTACTACGTGACCCAAACCGGAAAAAACCCAGGATCTAGCCATCAAGTATGAGAAATATGCGAAAGTATGAGCCTGATGAGGGCGAATCCCAGACCTATCCCAGACCTAACTTGCGTTATCCACTAAAATACTGATCGAAATCAGGTTTAATTGATTGTTTCAGCGTGGTACCACATTACTACGCGATACAATCCAGAAACAGCCCAGGGTCTAGCCATGAAGTATGAGAAATATGCGAAAGTATGAGCCTGATGAGGGCAAATCCAAGACCTAACCCAAACCTACCATGCGTTATCCTCTAAAATATTTATAAGACCAGGTTTAATTGAATGTTTCAGTGTGGTACCACATTACTACGTGAACCAAACCAGAAAAAACCCTGTATCTGTTCAACAAGTATGTGAAGAATGCTAAAGTATGAGTCTGATGAGTGAAAATCCCAGGGCTAACCTAGACCTAACATGCGTTATCCTCTAAAATATTGATCCAAGCCAGGTTTAATGGACTGTTTCAGTTTGGTACCACTTTACTGCGTGATCCAAAGCAGAAAAAACCCTCGACAAGGTCAACATATATGTTATAACTGCGAAAGTATGACCCTGATGTGGGCAAATCCCAGGCCTAACCTAGACCTAACATGCGTTGTCCTCTAAAATATTGATGGAAACCAGGTTTAATTGACTGTTTCAGTGTTGCACTTCATTACTACGTCATCCAAACTAGTAAAAACCCAGGATCCGTTCAACAGGTATGTGAAGCATGCGAAGGTATGAGTCTGATGAGTGAAAATCCCAGACCTAACCTAGACCTAACATGCGTTATCCTCAAAAATATTCATCGAAACCTGGTTTAATCGAATGTTTCAGTGTGGTACCACATTATTATGTGATCCAAACCAGAAAATAACCCAGGATCTGTTCAACGAGTATGTGAAGTGTGCGAAAGTATGAGTCCGATGGGGGCAAATCCCAGACCCATCCCAGACCTAACATGCGTTATCCTCTAAAATATTTATCAAGACCATGTTTAATTGATTGTTTCAGTGTGGTTCCACATTACTACGTGATCCAAACCAGAAAAAAACCCAGGATCCGTTCAACAAGTATGTGAAGAATGCGAAAGTATGAGTCTGATGAGTGAAAATCCCAGACCTAACCTAGACCTAACATACGTTATCTTCTAAAATATTGATCCAAATCAGGTTTGATGGACTGTTTCCGTGTGGTGCCACACTACTACGTGATTCAAACCAGAAAAAACCCAGGATCTGTTCAACAAGTATGTGAAAAAGGCGAAAGTATGAGCCTGATGAGGGCAAATCCCAGACCTATCCCAGACCTAACTTGCGATGTCCTCTAAGATATTGATGGAAACCAGGTTTAATTGACTGTTTCATTGTTGCACTTCATTACTACGTGAAGCAATCCAGAAATAGCCCAGGATCTAGCCATCAAGTATGAGAAATATGCGAAAGAATGAGCCTGATGAGAGCAAATCCCAGACCTAACCTAGAACTAACATGAATTATTCTCTAAAATATTGGTCGAAACCAGGTTTAATTGACTGTTTCAGTGTGGTCCCACATTACTACGTGATCCAAACCAGAAAAAACCCAGGATCCGTTCAACAAGTATGTGAAGAATACGAAAGCATGTGTCTGATGAGTGAAAATCCCAGGCCTAACCTAGACCTAACATGCGTTATCCTCAAAAATATTGATCGAAACCAGGTTTGATGGACTGTTTCCGTGTGGTACCACATTACTACGTGACCCAAACCGGAAAAAACCCAGGATCTGTTCAACAAGTATGTGAAAAACGCGAAAGTATGGGC
This sequence comes from Colletes latitarsis, assembly GCF_051014445.1. NCBI lineage: Eukaryota > Metazoa > Arthropoda > Insecta > Hymenoptera > Colletidae > Colletes > Colletes latitarsis. Next base: position 12,647,135 of record NW_027488366.1, read on the forward strand.
CTGATGAGGGCAAATCCCAGACCTATCCCAGACCTAACTTGCGTTATCCTCTAAAATATTGATCGAAACCAGGTTTAATTGACTGTTTCAGTGTGGTCCCACATTACTACGTGATCCAAACCAGAAAAAACCCAGGATCCGTTCAACAAGTATGTGAAGAACGCGAAAGTATGAGTCTGATGAGTGAAAATCCCAGGCCTAACCTAGACCTAACATGCGTTATCCTCAAAATTATTGATCGAGACCTGGTTTAATCGACTGTTTCAGTGTGCTACCACATTACTACGTGACCCAAACCAGAAAAAACCCAGGATCTGTTCAACAAGTATGTGAAAAACGCGAAAGTATGAGCCTGATGAGGGCAAATCCCAGACCTATCCCAGACCAAACTTGCGTTATCCTCTAAAATATTGATCGAAACCAGGTTTAATCGACTGTCTCAGTGTGGCACCACATTGCTACGTGATCCAAACCAGAAAAAACCCAGGATCCGTTCAACAAGTATGTGAAGAATACGAAAGCATGTGTCTGATGAGTGAAAATCCCAGGCCTAACCTAGACCTAACATGCGTTATCCTCAAAAATATTGATCGAAACCTGGTTTAATCGACTGTTTCAGTGTGGTACCACATTACTACATGACCCAAACCAGAAAAAACCCAGGATCTGTTCAACAAGTATGTGAAAAACGCGAAAGTATGAGCCTGGTGAGGGCAAATCCCAGACCTATCCCAGACCTAACTTGCGTTATCCTTTAAAATATTGATCGAAACCAGTTTTAATTGACTATTTCAGCGTGGTACCACATTACTACGTGTCCAATCCAGAAATAGCCCAGGATCTAGCCATGAAGTATGAGAAACATGCGAAAGTATGAGCCTGACGAGGGCAAAGCCTAGACCTAACCCAGACCTAACATGCGTTATCCTCTAAAATATTTATCATGACCAGGTTTAATTGACTGTTTCGTTGTGGTCCCACATTACTACGTGATCCAAACCAGAAAAAACCCAGGATCAGTTCAACAAGTACGTGAAAAACGCGAAAGTATGAGCCTGATGAGGGCAAATCCCAGACCTATCCCAGACCTAACTTGCGTTATCCTCTAAAATATTGACCGTAACCAGGTTTAATTGACTGTTTCAGTGTGGTACCGCATTACTACGTGATACAATCCAGAAACAGCCCAGGATCTAGCCATGAAGTATGAGAAATATGCGAAAGTATGAGCCTGATGAGGGAAAATCCTAGACCTAACCCAAACCTAACATGCGTTATCCTCTAAAATATTGATCCAAACCAGGTTTAATGGACTGCTTCAGTGTGGTACCACTTTACTACGTGATGCAAACGAGAAAAAACCCAGGATCAGTTTAACAAGTACGTGAAAAACGCGAAAGTATGACCCTGATGAGGGCAAATCCCAGGCCTATCCCTGACCAAACTTGCGTTATCCTCTAAAATATTGATCGAAACGAGGTTTAATTGACTGTTTCAGCGTGGTACCGCATTACTACGTGATACAATCCAGAAACAGCCCAGGATCTAGCCATGAAGTATGAGAAATATGCGAAAGTATGAGCCTGATGAGGGCAAATCCTAGACCTAACCCAAACCTAACATGCGTTATCCTCTAAAATATTGATCCAAACCAGGTTTAATGGACTGCTTCAGTGTGGTACCACTTTACTACGTGATGCAAAGCAGAAAAAACCCTCGATCAGGTCAACATGTATGTTAAAACTGCGAAAGCATGACCCTGATGAGGGCAAATCCCAGGCCTATCCCAGACCTAACATGCGTTGTGCTCTAAAATATTGACGGAAACCAGGTTTAATTGAATGTTTCAGTGTGGTACCACATTACTACGTGAACCAAACCAGAAAAAACACAGGAGCCGTTCAACAAGTATATGAAGAATGCGAAAGTATGAGTCTGATGAGTGAAAATCCACGGCCTAACCTAGACCTAACATGCGTTATCCCCAAAAATATTGATCGAAACCAGGTTTCGTTGAATGTTTCAGTGTTGTACCAGATTACTACGTGATCCAAACCAGTAATAACCCAGGATTCGTTCAACAAGTATGTGAAGAACGCGAAAGTATGAGTCTGATGAGGGCAAATCCCAGACCTATCCCAGACCTAACATGCGTTATCCTCTAAAATACTTATCAAGACCAGGTTTAATTGACTGTTTCAGTGTTGTACTTCATTACTACGTGATGCAATCCAGAAACAGCCCAGGATCTAGCCATGAAGTATGAGAAATATGCGAAAGTATGAGCCTGATGAGGACAAATCCTAGACCTAAGCCTGACCTAACATGCGTTGTTCTCTAAAATATTTATCAAAACCAGGTTTAATTGATTGTATCAGTGTGGTACCACACTACTACGTGACCCAAACCGGAAAAAACCCAGGATCTAGCCATCAAGTATGAGAAATATGCGAATGTATGAGCCTGATGAGGGCGAATCCCAGACCTATCCCAGACCTAACTTGCGTTATCCTCTAAAATATTGATCCAAACCAGGTTTAGTGGACTGTTTCAGTGTGGTACCACACTACTACGTGACCCAAACCGGAAAAAACCCAGGATCTGTTCAACAAGTATGTGAAAAACGCGAAAGTATGAGCCTGATGAGGGCAAATCCCAGACCTATCCAAGACCTAACTTGCGTTGTCCTCTAAGATATTGATGGAAACCAGGTTTAATCGACTGTTTCAGTGTTGTACTTCATTACTACGGGATGCAATCCAGAAAAAGCCCAGGATCTAGCCATCAAGTATGAGAAATATGCGAAAGAATGAGCCTGATGAGAGCAAATCCCAGACCTAACCTAGACCTAACATGAATTATTCTCTAAAATATTGATGGAAACCAGGTTTAATTGACTGTTTCAGTGTTGCACTTCGTTACTACGTGATCCAAACCAGTAAAAACCCAGGATCCGTTCAACAACTATGTGAAGAATGCGAAAGTATGAGTGTGATGAGTGAAATACCCCGGCCTAACCTAGACCTAACATGCGTTATCCTCAAAAATATTGATCGAAATCTGGTTTAATCGTCCGTTTCAGTGTGGTACCACATTACTATGTGATCCAAACCAGAAAATAACCCAGGATCTCTTCAACGAGTATGTGAAGTGTGCGAAAGTATGAGTCTGATGAGGGCAAATCCCAGAACTATCCCAGAGCTAACATGCGTTATCCTCTAAAATATTTATCAAGACCAGGTTTAATTGAATGTTTCTGTGTGGTACCACATTACTACGTGAACCAAACCAGAAAAAACCCTGTATCTGTTCAACAAGTATGTGAAGAATGCTAAAGTATGAGTGAAAATCCCAGGGCTAACCTAGACCTAACATACGTTATCCTAAAAAATATTGTTCGAAACCAGGTTTAATCGACTGTTTCAGTGTGGTACCACACTACTACGTGACCCAAACCGGAAAAAACCCAGGATCTAGCCATCAAGTATGAGAAATATGCGAAAGTATGAGCCTGATGAGGGCGAATCCCAGACCTATCCCAGACCTAACTTGCGTTATCCACTAAAATACTGATCGAAATCAGGTTTAATTGATTGTTTCAGCGTGGTACCACATTACTACGTGATACAATCCAGAAACAGCCCAGGGTCTAGCCATGAAGTATGAGAAATATGCGAAAGTATGAGCCTGATGAGGGCAAATCCAAGACCTAACCCAAACCTACCATGCGTTATCCTCTAAAATATTTATAAGACCAGGTTTAATTGAATGTTTCAGTGTGGTACCACATTACTACGTGAACCAAACCAGAAAAAACCCTGTATCTGTTCAACAAGTATGTGAAGAATGCTAAAGTATGAGTCTGATGAGTGAAAATCCCAGGGCTAACCTAGACCTAACATGCGTTATCCTCTAAAATATTGATCCAAGCCAGGTTTAATGGACTGTTTCAGTTTGGTACCACTTTACTGCGTGATCCAAAGCAGAAAAAACCCTCGACAAGGTCAACATATATGTTATAACTGCGAAAGTATGACCCTGATGTGGGCAAATCCCAGGCCTAACCTAGACCTAACATGCGTTGTCCTCTAAAATATTGATGGAAACCAGGTTTAATTGACTGTTTCAGTGTTGCACTTCATTACTACGTCATCCAAACTAGTAAAAACCCAGGATCCGTTCAACAGGTATGTGAAGCATGCGAAGGTATGAGTCTGATGAGTGAAAATCCCAGACCTAACCTAGACCTAACATGCGTTATCCTCAAAAATATTCATCGAAACCTGGTTTAATCGAATGTTTCAGTGTGGTACCACATTATTATGTGATCCAAACCAGAAAATAACCCAGGATCTGTTCAACGAGTATGTGAAGTGTGCGAAAGTATGAGTCCGATGGGGGCAAATCCCAGACCCATCCCAGACCTAACATGCGTTATCCTCTAAAATATTTATCAAGACCATGTTTAATTGATTGTTTCAGTGTGGTTCCACATTACTACGTGATCCAAACCAGAAAAAAACCCAGGATCCGTTCAACAAGTATGTGAAGAATGCGAAAGTATGAGTCTGATGAGTGAAAATCCCAGACCTAACCTAGACCTAACATACGTTATCTTCTAAAATATTGATCCAAATCAGGTTTGATGGACTGTTTCCGTGTGGTGCCACACTACTACGTGATTCAAACCAGAAAAAACCCAGGATCTGTTCAACAAGTATGTGAAAAAGGCGAAAGTATGAGCCTGATGAGGGCAAATCCCAGACCTATCCCAGACCTAACTTGCGATGTCCTCTAAGATATTGATGGAAACCAGGTTTAATTGACTGTTTCATTGTTGCACTTCATTACTACGTGAAGCAATCCAGAAATAGCCCAGGATCTAGCCATCAAGTATGAGAAATATGCGAAAGAATGAGCCTGATGAGAGCAAATCCCAGACCTAACCTAGAACTAACATGAATTATTCTCTAAAATATTGGTCGAAACCAGGTTTAATTGACTGTTTCAGTGTGGTCCCACATTACTACGTGATCCAAACCAGAAAAAACCCAGGATCCGTTCAACAAGTATGTGAAGAACGCGAAAGTATGAGTCTGATGAGTGAAAATCCCAGGCCTAACCTAGACCTAACATGCGTTATCCTCAAAATTATTGATCGAGACCTGGTTTAATCGACTGTTTCAGTGTGCTACCACATTACTACGTGACCCAAACCAGAAAAAACCCAGGATCTGTTCAACAAGTATATGAAAAACGCGAAAGTATGAGCCTGATGAGGGCAAATCCCAGACCTATCCCAGACCAAACTTGCGTTATCCTCTAAAATATTGATCGAAACCAGGTTTAATCGACTGTCTCAGTGTGGCACCACATTGCTACGTGATCCAAACCAGAAAAAACCCAGGATCCGTTCAACAAGTATGTGAAGAATACGAAAGCATGTGTCTGATGAGTGAAAATCCCAGGCCTAACCTAGACCTAACATGCGTTATCCTCAAAAATATTGATCGAAACCTGGTTTAATCGACTGTTTCAGTGTGGTACCACATTACTACATGACCCAAACCAGAAAAAACCCAGGATCTGTTCAACAAGTATGTGAAAAACGCGAAAGTATGAGCCTGGTGAGGGCAAATCCCAGACCTATCCCAGACCTAACTTGCGTTATCCTTTAAAATATTGATCGAAACCAGTTTTAATTGACTATTTCAGCGTGGTACCACATTACTACGTGTCCAATCCAGAAATAGCCCAGGATCTAGCCATGAAGTATGAGAAACATGCGAAAGTATGAGCCTGACGAGGGCAAAGCCTAGACCTAACCCAGACCTAACATGCGTTATCCTCTAAAATATTTATCATGACCAGGTTTAATTGACTGTTTCGTTGTGGTCCCACATTACTACGTGATCCAAACCAGAAAAAACCCAGGATCAGTTCAACAAGTACGTGAAAAACGCGAAAGTATGAGCCTGATGAGGGCAAATCCCAGACCTATCCCAGACCTAACTTGCGTTATCCTCTAAAATATTGACCGAAACCAGGTTTAATTGACTGTTTCAGTGTGGTACCGCATTACTACGTGATACAATCCAGAAACAGCCCAGGATCTAGCCATGAAGTATGAGAAATATGCGAAAGTATGAGCCTGATGAGGGAAAATCCTAGACCTAACCCAAACCTAACATGCGTTATCCTCTAAAATATTGATCCAAACCAGGTTTAATGGACTGCTTCAGTGTGGTACCACTTTACTACGTGATGCAAACGAGAAAAAACCCAGGATCAGTTTAACAAGTACGTGAAAAACGCGAAAGTATGACCCTGATGAGGGCAAATCCCAGGCCTATCCCTGACCAAACTTGCGTTATCCTCTAAAATATTGATCGAAACGAGGTTTAATTGACTGTTTCAGCGTGGTACCGCATTACTACGTGATACAATCCAGAAACAGCCCAGGATCTAGCCATGAAGTATGAGAAATATGCGAAAGTATGAGCCTGATGAGGGCAAATCCTAGACCTAACCCAAACCTAACATGCGTTATCCTCTAAAATATTGATCCAAACCAGGTTTAATGGACTGCTTCAGTGTGGTACCACTTTACTACGTGATGCAAAGCAGAAAAAACCCTCGATCAGGTCAACATGTATGTTAAAACTGCGAAAGCATGACCCTGATGAGGGCAAATCCCAGGCCTATCCCAGACCTAACATGCGTTGTGCTCTAAAATATTGACGGAAACCAGGTTTAATTGAATGTTTCAGTGTGGTACCACATTACTACGTGAACCAAACCAGAAAAAACACAGGAGCCGTTCAACAAGTATATGAAGAATGCGAAAGTATGAGTCTGATGAGTGAAAATCCACGGCCTAACCTAGACCTAACATGCGTTATCCCCAAAAATATTGATCGAAACCAGGTTTCGTTGAATGTTTCAGTGTTGTACCAGATTACTACGTGATCCAAACCAGTAATAACCCAGGATTCGTTCAACAAGTATGTGAAGAACGCGAAAGTATGAGCCTGATGAGGGCAAATCCCAGACCTATCCCTGACCAAACTTGCGTTATCCTCTAAAATATTGATCGAAACCAGGTTTAATCGACTGTCTCAGTGTGGTACCACATTGCTACGTGATACAAACCAGAAAAAACCCAGGATCAGTTCAACAAGTACGTGAAAAACGCGAAAGTATGAGCCTGATGAGGGCGAATCCCAGACCTAACTTGCGTTATCCTCTAAAATATTGATCGAAACCAGGTTTAATTGACTGTTTCAGCGTGGTACAGCATTACTACGTGATACAATCCAGAAACAGCCCAGGATCTAGCCATGAAGTATGAGAAATATGCGAAAGTATGAGCCTGATGAGGGCAAATCCTAGACCTAACCCAAACCTAACATGCGTTATCCTCTAAAATATTGATCCAAACCAGGTTTAATGGACTGCTTCAGTGTGGTACCACTTTACTACGTGATGCAAAAAAGAAAAAACCCTGGATCAGGTCAACATGTATGTTAAAACTGCGAAAGCATGACCCTGATGAGGGCAAATCCCAGGCCTATCCCAGACCTAACATGCGTTGTGCTCTAAAATATTGATGGAAACCAGGTTTAATTGCCTGTTTCAGTGTGGTACCACATTACTACGTGGTGCAATCCAGAAAAAGTCCAGGATCTAGCCATCAAGTATGAGAAAAATGCGAAAGAATGAGCCTGATGAGAGCAAATCCCAGACCTAACCTAGAACTAACATGAATTATTCTCTAAAATATTTATCAAGACCAGGTTTAATTGATTGTTTCAGAGTGGGCCCACATTACTACGTGATGCAAACCAGAAAACACCCAGGATCTGCTCAACAAGTATGTGAAGAATGCGAAAGTATGAGCCTGATGAGGGCAAATCCCAGACCTATCCCAGACCTAACATGCGTTGTCCTCTAAAACATTGATCGAAACCAGGTTTAATTGACTGTTTCAGCGTGGTACCGCATTACTACGTGATACAATCCAGAAACAGCCCAGGATCTAGCCATGAAGTATGAGAAATATGCGAAAGTATGAGCCTGATGAGGGCAAATCCTAGACCTAACCCAAACCTAACATGCGTTATCCTCTAAAATATTGATCCAAACCAGGTTTAATGGACTGCTTCAGTGTGGTACCACATTACTACATGACCCAAACCAGAAAAAACCCAGGATCTGTTCAACAAGTACGTGAAAAACGCGAAAGTATGAGCCTGATGTGGGCGAATCCCAGAACTATCCCAGACCTAACTTGCGTTATCCTCTAAAATATTGATCGAAACGAGGTTTAATTGACTGTTTCAGCGTGGTACCACATTACTACGTGATGCAAACCAGAAAACACCCAGGATCTGCTCAACAAGTATGTGAAGAATGCGAAAGTATGAGCCTGATGAGGGCAAATCCCAGACCTATCCCAGACCTAACATGCGTTGTCCTCTAAAACATTGATCGAAACCAGGTTTAATTGATTGTTTCAGCGTGGTACCGCATTACTACGTGATACAATCCAGAAACAGCCCAGGATCTAGCCATGAAGTATGAGAAATATGCGAAAGTATGAGCCTGATGAGGGCAAATCCTAGACCTAACCCAAACCTAACATGCGTTATCCTCTAAAATATTGATCCAAACCAGGTTTAATGGACTGCTTCAGTGTGGTTCCACTTTACTACGTGATGCAAAGCAGAAAAAACCCAGGATCTGCTCAACAAGTATGTGAAAAACGCGAAAGTATGAGCCTGATGAGGGCAAATCCCAGACCTATCCCAGACCTAACATGCGTTGTCCTCTAAAACATTGATGCAAACCAGGTTTAATTGACTGGTTCAGTGTTGTACTTCATTACTACGTGATGCAATCCAGAAAAAGCCCAGGATCTATCCATCAAGTATGAGAAATATGCGAAAGAATGAGCCTGATGAGAGCAAATCCCAGACCTAACCTAGACCTTTCAAGAATTATTCTCTAAAATATTGATTAAAGCCAGGTTTCATTGACTGTTTCAGTGTGGTACCACATTACTAGGTGATCCAATCCAGAAATAGCCCAGGATCCAGCCATGAAGTATGAGAAATGTGCGAAAGTATGAGCCTGATGGGGGCAAATCCTAGACCTAACCCAGACCTAACATGCGTTATCCTCTAAAATATTTATCATGACCAGGTTTAATTGACTGTTTCAGTGTGGTCCCACATTACTACGTGATCCGAACCAAAAAAACTCAGGATCCGTTCAACAAGTATGTGAAGAACGCGAAAGTATGAGTCTGATGAGTGAAAATCCCAGGCCTAACCTAGACCTAACATGCGTTATCCTCAAAATTATTGATCGAAACCTGGTTTAATCGACTGTTTCAGTGTGGTACCACATTACTACGTGACCCAAACCAGAAAAAACCCAGGATCTGTTCAACAAGTATGTGAAAAACGCGAAAGTATGAGCCTGATGAGGGCAAATCCCAGACCTATCCCTGACTAAACTTGCGTTATCCTCTAAAATATTGATCGAAACCAGGTTTAATCGACTGTCTCAGTGTGGTACCACATTGCTACGTGATACAAACCAGAAAAAACCCAGGATCAGTTCAACAAGTACGTGAAAAACGCGAAAGTATGAGCCTGATGAGGGCGAATCCCAGACCTATCCCAGACCTAACTTGCGTTATCCTCTAAAATATTGATCGAAACCAGGTTTAATCGACTGTTTCAGTGTGGTACCACACTACTACGTGACCCAAACCTGAAAAAACCCAGGATCTGTTCAACAAGTATGTGAAAAACGCGAAAGTATGAGCATGATGAGGGCAAATCCCAGACCTATCCCAGACCTAACTTGCGTTGTCCTCTCAGATATTGATGGAAACCAGGTTAAATTGACTGTTTCAGTGTTGTACTTCATTATTACGTGATGCAATCCAGAAAAAGCCCAGGATCTAGCCATGAAGTATGAGAAATATGCGAAAGTATGAGCCTGATGAGGGCAAATCCTAGACCTAACCGAAACCTAACATGCGTTATCCTCTAAAACATTTATCAAGACCAGGTTTAATTGAATGTTTCAGTGTGTTCCCACATTACTACGTGATCCATACCAGAAAAAACCCAGGATCCGTTCAACAAGTATGTGAAGAATGCGAAGGTATGTGTCTGATGAGTGAAAATCCCAGGCCTAACCTAGACCTAACATGCGTTATCCTCAAAAATATTGATCGAAACCTGGTTTAATCGACTGTTTCAGTGTGGTACCACATTACTATGTGATCCAAACCAGAAAATAACCCAGGATCTGTTCAACGAGTATGTGAAGTGTGCGAAAGTATGAGCCTGATGAGGGCAAATCACAGACCTATCCCAGACCTAACTTGCGTTGTCCTCTAAGATATTGATGGAAACCAGGATTAATTGACTGTTTCACTGTTGTACTTCATTACTACGTGATGCAATCCAGAAAAAGCCCAGGATCTAGCCATCAAGTATGAGAAATATGCGAAAGAATGAGCCTGATGAGAGCAAATCCCAGACCTAGCCTAGACCTAACATGAATTATTCTCTAAAATATTGATCGAAACCAGGTTTAATTGACTGTTTCAGTGTGGTACCACATTACTACGTGATCCAAACCAGAAAAAGCCCACGATCTGTACAACAAGTATGTGAAAAACGCGAAAGTATGAGCCTGATGAGGGCAAATCCCAGACCTATCCCAGACCTAACTTGCGTTATCCTCTAAAATATTGATCGAAACCAGGTTTAATCGACTGTTTCGGTGTGGTACCACATTGCTACGTGATCCAAACCAGAAAAAACCCAGGATCAGTTCAACAAGTATGTGAAAAACGCGAAAGTATGAGCCTGATGAGGGCGAATCCCAGACCTATCCCAGACCTAACTTGCGTTATCCTCTAAAATATTGATCGAAAACAGGTTTAATTTACTGTTTCAGCGTGGTACCACATTACTACGCGATACAATCCAGAAACAGCCCAGGATCTAGCCATGAAGTATGAGAAATATGCGAAAGTTTGAGCCTGATGAGGGCATATCCTAGACCAAACCCAAACCTAACATGCGTTATCCTCTAAAATATTCATCCAAACCAAGTTTAATGGACTGCATCAGTGTGGTACCACTTTACTACGTGATTCAAAGCAGAAAAAACCCTCGATCAGGTCAACATGTATGTTAAAACTGCGAAAGTATGTCCCTGATGAGGGCAAATCCCAGGCCTAACCTAGACCTGACATGCTTTGTCCTTTGAAATATTGATAGAAACCAGGTTTAATTGACTGTTTCAGTGTTGTACTTCATTACTACGTGATGCACACCAGAAAAAACCCAAGACCCGTTCAACAAGTATGTGAAGAATGCGAAAGTATGAGTCTAATGAGTGAAAATCCCCGGCCTAACCTAGACCTAACATGCGTTGTCCTCAAAAATATTGATCGAAACCAGGTTTAATCGACTGTTTCAGCGTTGTACTTCATTACTACGTGATGCAATCCAGAAAAAGCCCAGGATCTATCCATCAAGTATGAGAAATATGCGAAAGAATGAGCCTGATGAGAGCAAATCCCAGACCTAACCTAGACCTTACAAGAATTATTCTCTAAAATATTGATCAAAACCAGGTTTAATTGACTGTTTCAGTGTGGTACCACATTACTAGGTGATCCAATCCAGAAATAGCCCAGGATCCAGCCATGAAGTATGAGAAATATGCGAAAGTATGAGCCTGACGGGGGCAAATCCTAGACCTAACTCAGACCTAACATGCGTTATCCTCTAAAATATTTATCAAGACCAGGTTTAATTGAATGTTTCAGTGTTGTACCACATTACTACGTGATCCAAACCAGTAAAAACACAGGCTCCGTTCAACAAGTATGTGAAGAATGCGAAAGTATGAGTCTGATGAGTGAAAATCCCCGGCCTAACCTAGACCTAACATGCGTTGTCCTCAAAAATATTGATCGAAACCAGGTTTAATCGACTGTTTCAGTGTGGTCCCACATTACTACGTGATCCAAACCAGAAAAAGCCCCGGATCTGGCCAACGAGTATGCGAGAAATGCGAAAATATGAGCCAGATAAGGGCAAATCCTAGACCTAACCCAGACCTAACATGCGTTATCCTCTGAAATATTGATCGAAACCAGGTTTCATGGACTGTTTCAGTGTGATACCACATTACCACGTGATTCAAGCCAGAAAAAACCCAGGATCTAGCCATCAAGTATGAGAAATATGCGAAAGAATGAGCCAGATGAGAGCAAATCCCAGACCTAACCTAGACCTAACATGAATTATTCTCTAAAATATTGATCGAAACCAGGTTTAATTGACTGTTTCAGCGTGGTACCGCATTATTACGTGATACAATCCAGAAACAGCCCAGGATCTAGCCATGAAGTATGAGAAATATGCGAAAGTATGAGCCTGATGAGGTCAAATCCTTGACCTATCCCAGACCTAACATGCGTTATCCTCAAAAATATTAATCGAAACCAGGTTTAATCGACTGTTTCAGTGTGGTACCATATTAATACGTGATCCAAACCAGAAAAAACCCAGGATCTTGTCAACGAGTATGTGAAGTGTGCGAAAGTATGAGTCTGATGAGGGCTAATTCCAAACCAATCCTAGACCTAACTTGCGTTATCCTCTAAAATAATGATCGAAACCAGGTTTAATTGACTGTTTTCGTTGTGGTACCACTTTACTACGTGATCCAAAGCAGAAAAACCCTCGATCAGGTCAACATGCATCTTAAAACTGCGAAAGTATGACCCTGATGAGCGCAAATCCCAGGCCTAACCCAAACCTAACACACGTTATCCTCTAATATATTGATCCAAACCAGGTTTAATGGACTGTTTCAGTGTGGTACCACACTACTACGTGATCCAAACCAGAAAAAACCCAGGATCAGTTCAACAAGTATGTGAAGAATGCGAAAGTATGAGTCTGATGAGTGAAAATCCCAGGCCTAACCTAGACCTAACATGCGTTATCCTCAAAAATATTGATCGAAACCTGGTTTAATCGACTGTTTCAGTGTGATACCACATTACCACGTGATTCAAGCCAGAAAAAACCCAGGATCTAGCCATCAAGTATGAGAAATATGCGAAAGAATGAGCCAGATGAGAGCAAATCCCAGACCTAACATGAATTATTCTCTAAAATATTGATCGAAACCAGGTTTAATCGACTGTTTCAGTGTGGTACCACATTACTACGTGATCCAATCCAGAAATTGCCCAGGATCCAACCATGAAGTATGAGAGATATGCGAAAGTATGAGCCTGATGAGGGCAAATCCTAGACCCAACCCAGACCTAACATGCGTTATCCTATAAAATATTTATCAAGACCAGGTTTAATTGATTGTTTCAGTGTGGTACCACATTACTACGTGATCCACACCAGAAAAAAACCCAAGACCCGTTCAACTAGTATGTGAAAAACGCGAAAGTATGAGCCTGATGAGGGCAAATCCCAGACCTATCCCAGACATAAATTGCGTTATCCTCTAAAATATTAATCGAAACCAGGTTGAATTGACTGTTTTAGTGTGGTACCACTTTACTACGTATCCAAAGTAGAAAAAACCCTCGATCAGGTCAACATGTATGTTAAAACTGCGAAAGTGTGAGCCTGATGAGGGCTAATCCCAGACCTATCCTTGACCTAACTTGCGTTGTCCTCTCAGATATTGATGGAAACCAGGTTAAATTGACTGTTTCAGTGTTGTACTTCATTACTACGTGATGCAATCCAGAAAAAGCCCAGGATCTAGCCATGAAGTATGAGAAATATGCGAAAGTATGAGCCTGATGAGGGCAAATCCTAGACCTAACCCAAACCTACCATGCGTTATCCTCTAAAATATTTATCAAGACCAGGTTTAATTGAATGTTTCAGTGTGGTACCACATTACTACGTGAACCAAACCAGAAAAAAAACAGGAGCCGTTCAACAAGTATGTGAAGAATGCGAAAGTATGAGTCTGATGAGTGAAAATCCACGGCCTAACCTAGACCTAACATGCGTTATCCCCAAAAATATTGATCGACACCAGGTTTAATCGACTGTATCAGTGTGGTACCACACTACTACGTGACACAAACCGGAAAAAACCCAGGATCTGTTCAACAGGTATGTGAAAAACGCGAAAGTATGAGCATGATGAGGGCAAATCCCAGACCAATCACAGACCTAACTTGCGTTATCCTCAAAAATATTCATCGAAACCTGGTTTAATCGACTGTTTCAGTGTTGTACTTCATTACTACGTGATGCAATCCAGAAAAAGCCTAGGATCTAGCCATGAAGTATGAGAAATATGCGAAAGTATGAGCCTGATGAGGGCAAATCCTAGACCTAACCGAAACCTAACATGCGTTATCCTCTAAAATATTTATCAAGACCAGGTTTAATTGAATGTTTCAGTGTGTTCCCACATTACTACGTGATCCATACCAGAAAAAACCCAGGATCCGTTCAACATGTATGTGAAGAATGCGAAGGTATGTGTCTGATGAGTGATAATCCCAGGCCTAACCTAGACCTAACATGCGTTATCCTCAAAAATATTGATCGAAACCTGGTTTAATCGACTGTTTCAGTGTGGTACCACATTACTATGTGATCCAAACCAGAAAATAACGCAGGATCAGTTCAACAAGTATGTGAAAAACGCGAAAGTATGAGCCTGATGAGGGCGAATCCCAGACCTATCCCAGACCTAACTTGCGTTATCCTCTAAAATATTGATCGAAACCAGGTTTAATTTACTGTTTCAGCGTGGTACCACATTACTACGCGATACAATCCAGAAACAGCCCAGGATCAAGCCATGAAGTATGAGAAATATGCGAAAGTATGAGCCTGATGAGGGCATATCCTAGACCAAACCCAAACCTAACATGCGTTATCCTCTAAAATATTCATCCAAACCAAGTTTAATGGACTGCTTCAGTGTGGTACCACTTTACTACGTGATTCAAAGCAGAAAAAACCCTCGGTCAGGTCAACATGTATGTTAAAACTGCGAAAGTATGACCCTGATGAGGGCAAATCCCAGGCCTAACCTAGACCTGACATGCTTTGTCCTTTGAAATATTGATAGAAACCAGGTTTAATTGACTGTTTCAGTGTTGTACTTCATTACTACGTGATGCAATCCAGAAAAAGCCCAGGATCAAGTCATCAAGTATGAGAAATATGCGAAAGAATGAGCCCGATGAGAGCAAATCCCAGACCTAACCTAGACCTAACATGAATTATTCTCTAAAATATTGATCGAAACCAGGTTTAATTGACTGTTTCAGTGTGGTACCACATTACTACGTGATCCAATCCAGAAATAGCCCAGGATCCAGCCATGAAGTATGAGAAATATGCGAAAGTATGAGCCTGATGAGGGCAAATCCTAGACCTAACCCAGACCAAATCTACGTTATCCTATAAAATATTTATCAAGACCAGGTTTAATTGATTGTTTCAGTGTGGTAACACATTACTACGTGATACACACCAGAAAAAACCCAAGACCCGTTCAACAAGTATGTGAGAAACGCGAAAGTATGAGCCTGATAAGGGCGAATCCCAGACCTATCCCAGACCTAACATGCGTTGTCCTCTAAGACATTGATGGAAACCAGGTTTAATTGACTGTTTCAGCGTTGTACTTCATTGCTACGTGATGCAATCCAGAAAAAGCCCAGGATCTATCCATCAAGTATGAGAAATATGCGAAAGAATGAGCCTGATGAGAGCAAATCCCAGACCTAACCTAGACCTTACAAGAATTATTCTCTAAAATATTGATCAAAACCAGGTTTAATTGACTGTTTCAGTGTGGTACCACATTACTAGGTGATCCAATCCAGAAATAGCCCAGGATCCAGCCATGAAGTATGAGAAATATGCGAAAGTATGAGCCTGACGGGGGCAAATCCTAGACCTAACTCAGACCTAACATGCGTTATCCCCAAAAATATTGATCGAAACCAGGTTTAATTGAATGTTTCAGTGTTGTACCACATTACTACGTGATCCAAACCAGTAAAAACCCAGGATCCGTTCAACAAGTATGTGAAGAATGCGAAAGTATGAGTCTGATGAGTGAAAATCCCCGGCTTAACCTAGACCTAACATGCGTTATCCTCAAAAATATTGATCGAAACCAGGTTTAATCGACTGTTTCAGTGTGGTACCACACTACTACGTGACCCAAACCTGAAAAAACCCAGGATCTGTTCAACAAGTATGTGAAAAACGCGAAAGTGTGAGCTTGATGAGGGCAAATCCCAGACCTATCCCAGACCTAACTTGCGTTGTCCTCTCAGATATTGATGGAAACCAGGTTAAATTGACTGTTCCAGTGTTGTACTTCATTACTACGTGATCCAATCCAGAAAAAGCCCAGGATCTAGCCATGAAGTATGAGAAATATGCGAAAGTATGAGCCTGATGTGGGCAAATCCTAGACCTAACCCAAACCTACCATGCGTTAGCCTCTAAAATATTTATCAAGACCAGGTTTAATTTAATGTTTCAGTGTGGTACCACATTACTACGTGAACCAAACCAGAAAAAACACAGGAGCCGTTCAACAAGTATGTGAATAATGCGAAAGTATGAGTCTGATGAGTGAAAATCCCAGGCCTAACCTAGACCTAACATGCGTTATCCTCTAAAATATTGATCGAAACCAGGTTTAATCGACTGTTTCAGTGTGGTACCACATTGCAACGTGATCCAAACCAGAAAAAACCCAGGATCAGTTCAACGAGTATGTGAAAAACGCGAATGAATGAGCCTGATGAGGACGAATCCCAGACCTATCCCAGACCTAACTTGCGTTATCCTCTAAAATATTGATCGAAACCAGGTTTAATTGACTGTTTCAGCGTGGTACCGCATTACTACGTGATACAATCCAGAAACAGCCCAGGATCTAGCCATGAAGTATGAGAAATATGCGAAAGTATGAGCCTGATGAGGGCAAATCCTTGACCTAACCCAAACCTAACATGCTTTATCCTCTAAAATATTGATCCAAACCAGGTTTAATGGACTGCTTCAGTGTGGTACCACTTTACTACGTGATCCAAAGCAGTAAAAACCCTCGATCAGGTCAACATGTATGTTAAAACTGCGAAAGTATGACCCTGATGAGGGCATATCCCAGGCCTAACCTAGATCTAACATGCGTTGTCCTCTAAAATATTGATGGAAACCAGGTTTAATTGTCTGTTTCAGTGTTGTACTACATTACTACGTGATGCAATCCAGAAAAAGCCCAGGATCTAGCCATCAACTATGAGAAATATGCGAAAGAATGAGCCTGATGAGAGCAAATCCCAGACGTAACCTAGACCTAACATGAATTATTCTCTAAACTATTGATCGAAACCAGGTTTAATTGACTGTTTCAGTGTGGTACCACATTACTACGTGATCCAAACCAGTAAAAACCCAGGATCCTTTCAACAAGTATGTGAAGAATGCGAAAGTATGAGTCTGATGAGTGAAAATCCTCGGCCTAACCTAGACCTAACATGCGTTATCCTCAAAAATATTAATCGAAACCAGGTTTAATGGACAGTTTCAGTGTGGTACCACATTACTACGTGATCCAAACCAGAAAAAAACCCAGGATCTGTTCAACAAGTATGTGAAGTATGCGAAAGTATGAGTCTGATAAGGGCTAATCCCAGACCTAAACTAGACATAACTTTCGTTATCCTCTAAAATATTGATCGAAACCAGGTTTAATTGACTGTTTTAGTGTGGTACCACTTTACTACGTGATCCAAAGCAGAAAAAACCCTCGATCAGGTCAACATGCATGTTATAACTGCGAAAGAATGAGCCTGATGAGGGCAAATCCCAGACCTATCCCAGACCTAACATGCGCTATCCTCAAAAATATTAATCGGAACCAGGTTTAATCGACTGTTTCAGTGTGGTACCATATTAATACGTGATCCAAACCAGAAAAAACCCAGGATCTTGTCAACGAGTATGTGAAGTGTGCGAAAGTATGAGTCTGATGAGGGCTAATCCCAAACCAATCCCAGACCTAACTTGCGTTATCCTCTAAAATAATGATCGAAACCAGGTTTAATTGACTGTTTTCGTTGTGGTACCACTTTACTACGTGATCCAAAGCAGGAAAAACCCTCGATCAGGTCAACATGCATGTTAAAACTGCGAAAGTATGACCCTGATGAGCGCAAATCCCAGGCCTAACCCAAACCTAACATACGTTATCCTCTAAAATATTGATCCAAACCAGGTTTAATGGACTTTTTCAGTGTGGTACCACACTACTACGTGATCCAAACCAGAAAAAACCCAGGATCAGTTCAACAAGTATGTGAAAAACGCGAAAGTATGAGCCTGATGAGGGCAAATCCCAGACCTGTCCCAGACCTAACTTGCGTTATCCTCTAAAATATTGATCGCAACCAGGTTTAATTGACTGTTTCAGTGTTGTACTTCATTACTACGTGATGCAATCCAGAAAAAGCCCAGGATCTAGCCATCAAGTATGAGAAATATGCGAAAGAATGAGCCTGATGAGAGCAAATCCCAGACCTAACCTAGACCTAACATGAATTATTCTCTAAAATATTGATCGAAACCAGGTTTAATTGACTGTTTCAGTGTGGTACCACATTACTACGTGATCCAATCCAGATATTGCCCAGGATCCAACCATGAAGTATGAGAGATATGCGAAAGTATGAGCCTGATGAGGGCAAATCCTAGACCTAACCCAGACCTAACATGCGTTATCCTATAAAATATTTATCAAGACCAGGTTTAATTGATTGTTTCAGTGTGGTACCACATTACTACGTGATCCACACCAGAAAAAAACCCAAGACCCGTTCAACAAGTATGTGAAAAACGCGAAAGTATGAGCCTGATGAGGGCAAATCCCAGACCTATCCCAGACATAAATTGCGTTATCCTCTAAAATATTAATCGAAACCAGGTTGAATTGACTGTTTTAGTGTGGTACCACTTTACTACGTGATCCAAAGTAGAAAAAACCCTCGATTAGGTCAACATGTATGTTAAAACTGCGAAAGTATGACCCTGATGAGGCCAAATCCGAGGCCTAACCTAGACCTAACATGCGTTATCCTCTAGAATATTGATCCAAACCAGGTTTAGTGGACTGTTTCAGTGTGGTACCACATTACTATGTGATCCAAACCAGAAAATAACCCAGGATCTGTTCAACGAGTATGTGAAGTGTGCGAGAGTATGAGTCTGATGAGGGCAAATCCCAGACCTATCCCAGACCTAACATGCGTTATCCTCTAAAATATTTATCAAGACCAGGTTTAATTGACTGTTTCAGTGTTGTACTTCATTACTACGTGATGCAATCCAGAAACAGCCCAGGATCTAGCCATGAAGTATGGGAAATATGCGAAAGTATGAGCCTGATGAGGACAAATCCTAGACCTAAGCCTGACCTAACATGCGTTGTTCTCTAAAATATTTATCAAAACCAGGTTTAATTGATTGTATCAGTGTGGTACCACACTACTACGTGACCCAAACCGGAAAAAACCCAGGATCTAGCCATCAAGTATGAGAAATATGCGAATGTATGTGCCTGATGAGGGCGAATCCCAGACCTATCCCAGACCTAACTTGCGTTATCCTCTAAAATATTGATCCAAACCAGGTTTAGTGGACTGTTTCAGTGTGGTACCACACTACTACGTGACCCAAACCGGAAAAAACCCAGGATCTGTTCAACAAGTATGTGAAAAACGCGAAAGTATGAGCCTGATGAGGGCAAATCCCAGACCTATCCAAGACCTAACTTGCGTTGTCCTCTAAGATATTGATGGAAACCAGGTTTAATCGACTGTTTCAGTGTTGTACTTCATTACTACGTGATGCAATCCAGAAAAAGCCCAGGATCTAGCCATCAAGTATGAGAAATATGCGAATGTATGAGCCTGATGAGGGCGAATCCCAGACCTATCCCAGACCTAACTTGCGTTATCCTCTAAAATATTGATCCAAAACAGGTTTAGTGGACTGTTTCAGTGTGGTACCACACTACTACGTGACCCAAACCGGAAAAAACCCAGGATCTGTTCAACAAGTATGTGAAAAACGCGAAAGTATGAGCCTGATGAGAGCAAATCCCAGACCTAACCTAGACCTAACATGAATTATTCTCTAAAATATTGATCGAAACCAGGTTTAATTGACTGTTTCAGTGTTGCACTTCGTTACTACGTGATCCAAACCAGTAAAAACCCAGGATCCGTTCAACAACTATGTGAAGAATGCGAAAGTATGAGTGTGATGAGTGAAAAACCCCGGCCTAACCTAGACCTAACATGCGTTATCCTCAAAAATATTGAATGAAATCTGGTTTAATCGTCTGTTTCAGTGTGGTACCACATTACTATGTGATCCAAACCAGAAAATAACCCAGGATCTGTTCAACGAGTATGTGAAGTGTGCGAAAGTATGAGTCTGATGAGGGCAAATCCCAGAACTATCCCAGAGCTAACATGCGTTATCCTCTAAAATATTTATCAAGACCAGGTTTAATTGAATGTTTCAGTGTGGTACCACATTACTACGTGAACCAAACCAGAAAAAACCCTGTATCTGATCAACAAGTATGTGAAGAATGCTAAAGTATGAGTCTGATGAGTGAAAATCCCAGGGCTAACCTAGACCTAACATGCGTTATCCTCTAAAATATTGATCCAAGCCAGGTTTAATGGACTGTTTCAGTTTGGTACCACTTTACTGCGTGATCCAAAGCAGAAAAAACCCTCGATCAGGTCAACATATATGTTAAAACTGCGAAAGTATGACCCTGATGTGGGCAAATCCCAGGCCTAACCTAGACCTAACATGCGTTGTCCTCTAAAATATTTATCAAGACCAGGTTTAATTTACTGTTTCAGCGTGGTACCACATTACTACGCGATACAATCCAGAAACAGCCCAGGATCAAGCCATGAAGTATGAGAAATATGCGAAAGTATGAGCCTGATGAGGGCATATCCTAGACCAAACCCAAACCTAACATGCGTTATCCTCTAAAATATTCATCCAAACCAAGTTTAATGGACTGCTTCAGTGTGGTACCACTTTACTACGTGATTCAAAGCAGAAAAAACCCTCGGTCAGGTCAACATGTATGTTAAAACTGCGAAAGTATGACCCTGATGAGGGCAAATCCCAGGCCTAACCTAGACCTGACATGCTTTGTCCTTTGAAATATTGATAGAAACCAGGTTTAATTGACTGTTTCAGTGTTGTACTTCATTACTACGTGATGCAATCCAGAAAAAGCCCAGGATCTAGCCATCAAGTATGAGAAATATGCGAATGTATGAGCCTGATGAGGGCGAATCCCAGACCTATCCCAGACCTAACTTGCGTTATCCTCTAAAATATTGATCCAAAACAGGTTTAGTGGACTGTTTCAGTGTGGTACCACACTACTACGTGACCCAAACCGGAAAAAACCCAGGATCTGTTCAACAAGTATGTGAAAAACGCGAAAGTATGAGCCTGATGAGAGCAAATCCCAGACCTAACCTAGACCTAACATGAATTATTCTCTAAAATATTGATCGAAACCAGGTTTAATTGACTGTTTCAGTGTTGCACTTCGTTACTACGTGATCCAAACCAGTAAAAACCCAGGATCCGTTCAACAAGTATGTGAAGAATGCGAAAGTATGAGTCTGATGAGTGAAAATCCCCGGCTTAACCTAGACCTAACATGCGTTATCCTCAAAAATATTGATCGAAACCAGGTTTAATCGACTGTTTCAGTGTGGTACCACACTACTACGTGACCCAAACCTGAAAAAACCCAGGATCTGTTCAACAAGTATGTGAAAAACGCGAAAGTGTGAGCTTGATGAGGGCAAATCCCAGACCTATCCCAGACCTAACTTGCGTTGTCCTCTCAGATATTGATGGACACCAGGTTAAATTGACTGTTCCAGTGTTGTACTTCATTACTACGTGATCCAATCCAGAAAAAGCCCAGGATCTAGCCATGAAGTATGAGAAATATGCGAAAATATGAGCCTGATGTGGGCAAATCCTAGACCTAACCCAAACCTACCATGCGTTAGCCTCTAAAATATTTATCAAGACCAGGTTTAATTTAATGTTTCAGTGTGGTACCACATTACTACGTGAACCAAACCAGAAAAAACACAGGAGCCGTTCAACAAGTATGTGAATAATGCGAAAGTATGAGTCTGATGAGTGAAAATCCCAGGCCTAACCTAGACCTAACATGCGTTATCCTCTAAAATATTGATCGAAACCAGGTTTAATCGACTGTTTCAGTGTGGTACCACATTGCAACGTGATCCAAACCAGAAAAAACCCAGGATCAGTTCAACGAGTATGTGAAAAACGCGAATGAATGAGCCTGATGAGGACGAATCCCAGACCTATCCCAGACCTAACTTGCGTTATCCTCTAAAATATTGATCGAAACCAGGTTTAATTGACTGTTTCAGCGTGGTACCGCATTACTACGTGATACAATCCAGAAACAGCCCAGGATCTAGCCATGAAGTATGAGAAATATGCGAAAGTATGAGCCTGATGAGGGCAAATCCTTGACCTAACCCAAACCTAACATGCGTTATCCTCTAAAATATTGATCCAAACCAGGTTTAATGGACTGCTTCAGTGTGGTACCACTTTACTACGTGATCCAAAGCAGTAAAAACCCTCGATCAGGTCAACATGTATGTTAAAACTGCGAAAGTATGACCCTGATGAGGGCATATCCCAGGCCTAACCTAGATCTAACATGCGTTGTCCTCTAAAATATTGATGGAAACCAGGTTTAATTGTCTGTTTCAGTGTTGTACTACATTACTACGTGATGCAATCCAGAAAAAGCCCAGGATCTAGCCATCAACTATGAGAAATATGCGAAAGAATGAGCCTGATGAGAGCAAATCCCAGACGTAACCTAGACCTAACATGAATTATTCTCTAAACTATTGATCGAAACCAGGTTTAATTGACTGTTTCAGTGTGGTACCACATTACTACGTGATCCAAACCAGTAAAAACCCAGGATCCTTTCAACAAGTATGTGAAGAATGCGAAAGTATGAGTCTGATGAGTGAAAATCCTCGGCCTAACCTAGACCTAACATGCGTTATCCTCAAAAATATTAATCGAAACCAGGTTTAATGGACAGTTTCAGTGTGGTACCACATTACTACGTGATCCAAACCAGAAAAAAACCCAGGATCTGTTCAACAAGTATGTGAAGTATGCGAAAGTATGAGTCTGATAAGGGCTAATCCCAGACCTAAACTAGACATAACTTTCGTTATCCTCTAAAATATTGATCGAAACCAGGTTTAATTGACTGTTTTAGTGTGGTACCACTTTACTACGTGATCCAAAGCAGAAAAAACCCTCGATCAGGTCAACATGCATGTTATAACTGCGAAAGAATGAGCCTGATGAGGGCAAATCCCAGACCTATCCCAGACCTAACATGCGCTATCCTCAAAAATATTAATCGGAACCAGGTTTAATCGACTGTTTCAGTGTGGTACCATATTAATACGTGATCCAAACCAGAAAAAACCCAGGATATTGTCAACGAGTATGTGAAGTGTGCGAAAGTATGAGTCTGATGAGGGCTAATCCCAAACCAATCCCAGACCTAACTTGCGTTATCCTCTAAAATAATGATCGAAACCAGGTTTAATTGACTGTTTTCGTTGTGGTACCACTTTACTACGTGATCCAAAGCAGGAAAAACCCTCGATCAGGTCAACATGCATGTTAAAACTGCGAAAGTATGACCCTGATGAGCGCAAATCCCAGGCCTAACCTAGACCTAACATGCGTTGTCCTCTAAAATATTTATCAAGACCAGGTTTAATTGACTGTTTCAGTGTTGTACTTCATTACTACGTGATGCAATCCAGAAAAAGCCCAGGATCTAGCCATCAAGTATGAGAAATATGCGAAAGAATGAGCCTGATGAGAGCAAATCCCAGACCTAACCTAGACCTAACATGAATTATTCTCTAAAATATTGATCGAAACCAGGTTTAATTGACTGTTTCAGTGTGGTACCACATTACTACGTGATCCAATCCAGATATTGCCCAGGATCCAACCATGAAGTATGAGAGATATGCGAAAGTATGAGCCTGATGAGGGCAAATCCTAGACCTAACCCAGACCTAACATGCGTTATCCTATAAAATATTTATCAAGACCAGGTTTAATTGATTGTTTCAGTGTGGTACCACATTACTACGTGATCCACACCAGAAAAAAACCCAAGACCCGTTCAACAAGTATGTGAAAAACGCGAAAGTATGAGCCTGATGAGGGCAAATCCCAGACCTATCCCAGACATAAATTGCGTTATCCTCTAAAATATTAATCGAAACCAGGTTGAATTGACTGTTTTAGTGTGGTACCACTTTACTACGTGATCCAAAGTAGAAAAAACCCTCGATTAGGTCAACATGTATGTTAAAACTGCGAAAGTATGACCCTGATGAGGCCAAATCCGAGGCCTAACCTAGACCTAACATGCGTTATCCTCTAGAATATTGATCCAAACCAGGTTTAGTGGACTGTTTCAGTGTGGTACCACATTACTATGTGATCCAAACCAGAAAATAACCCAGGATCTGTTCAACGAGTATGTGAAGTGTGCGAAAGTATGAGTCTGATGAGGGCAAATCCCAGACCTATCCCAGACCTAACATGCGTTATCCTCTAAAATATTTATCAAGACCAGGTTTAATTGACTGTTTCAGTGTTGTACTTCATTACTACGTGATGCAATCCAGAAACAGCCCAGGATCTAGCCATGAAGTATGGGAAATATGCGAAAGTATGAGCCTGATGAGGACAAATCCTAGACCTAAGCCTGACCTAACATGCGTTGTTCTCTAAAATATTTATCAAAACCAGGTTTAATTGATTGTATCAGTGTGGTACCACACTACTACGTGACCCAAACCGGAAAAAACCCAGGATCTTGCCATCAAGTATGAGAAATATGCGAATGTATGTGCCTGATGAGGGCGAATCCCAGACCTATCCCAGACCTAACTTGCGTTATCCTCTAAAATATTGATCCAAACCAGGTTTAGTGGACTGTTTCAGTGTGGTACCACACTACTACGTGACCCAAACCGGAAAAAACCCAGGATCTGTTCAACAAGTATGTGAAAAACGCGAAAGTATGAGCCTGATGAGGGCAAATCCCAGACCTATCCAAGACCTAACTTGCGTTGTCCTCTAAGATATTGATGGAAACCAGGTTTAATCGACTGTTTCAGTGTTGTACTTCATTACTACGTGATGCAATCCAGAAAAAGCCCAGGATCTAGCCATCAAGTATGAGAAATATGCGAATGTATGAGCCTGATGAGGGCGAATCCCAGACCTATCCCAGACCTAACTTGCGTTATCCTCTAAAATATTGATCCAAAACAGGTTTAGTGGACTGTTTCAGTGTGGTACCACACTACTACGTGACCCAAACCGGAAAAAACCCAGGATCTGTTCAACAAGTATGTGAAAAACGCGAAAGTATGAGCCTGATGAGAGCAAATCCCAGACCTAACCTAGACCTAACATGAATTATTCTCTAAAATATTGATCGAAACCAGGTTTAATTGACTGTTTCAGTGTTGCACTTCGTTACTACGTGATCCAAACCAGTAAAAACCCAGGATCCGTTCAACAACTATGTGAAGAATGCGAAAGTATGAGTGTGATGAGTGAAAAACCCCGGCCTAACCTAGACCTAACATGCGTTATCCTTTAAAATATTGAATGAAATCTGGTTTAATCGTCTGTTTCAGTGTGGTACCACATTACTATGTGATCCAAACCAGAAAATAACCCAGGATCTGTTCAACGAGTATGTGAAGTGTGCGAAAGTATGAGTCTGATGAGGGCAAATCCCAGAACTATCCCAGAGCTAACATGCGTTATCCTCTAAAATATTTATCAAGACCAGGTTTAATTGAATGTTTCAGTGTGGTACCACATTACTACGTGAACCAAACCAGAAAAAACCCTGTATCTGATCAACAAGTATGTGAAGAATGCTAAAGTATGAGTCTGATGAGTGAAAATCCCAGGGCTAACCTAGACCTAACATGCGTTATCCTCTAAAATATTGATCCAAGCCAGGTTTAATGGACTGTTTCAGTTTGGTACC
This sequence comes from Colletes latitarsis, assembly GCF_051014445.1. NCBI lineage: Eukaryota > Metazoa > Arthropoda > Insecta > Hymenoptera > Colletidae > Colletes > Colletes latitarsis. Next base: position 12,673,439 of record NW_027488366.1, read on the forward strand.
ACTTTACTGCGTGATCCAAAGCAGAAAAAACCCTCGATCAGGTCAACATATATGTTAAAACTGCGAAAGTATGACCCTGATGTGGGCAAATCCCAGGCCTAACCTAGACCTAACATGCGTTGTCCTCTAAAATATTTATCAAGACCAGGTTTAATTTACTGTTTCAGCGTGGTACCACATTACTACGCGATACAATCCAGAAACAGCCCAGGATCAAGCCATGAAGTATGAGAAATATGCGAAAGTATGAGCCTGATGAGGGCATATCCTAGACCAAACCCAAACCTTACATGCGTTATCCTCTAAAATATTCATCCAAACCAAGTTTAATGGACTGCTTCAGTGTGGTACCACTTTACTACGTGATTCAAAGCAGAAAAAACCCTCGGTCAGGTCAACATGTATGTTAAAACTGCGAAAGTATGACCCTGATGAGGGCAAATCCCAGGCCTAACCTAGACCTGACATGCTTTGTCCTTTGAAATATTGATAGAAACCAGGTTTAATTGACTGTTTCAGTGTTGTACTTCATTACTACGTGATGCAATCCAGAAAAAGCCCAGGATCAAGTCATCAAGTATGAGAAATATGCGAAAGAATGAGCCCGATGAGAGCAAATCCCAGACCTAACCTAGACCTAACATGAATTATTCTCTAAAATATTGATCGAAACCAGGTTTAATTGACTGTTTCAGTGTGGTACCACATTACTACGTGATCCAATCCAGAAATAGCCCAGGATCCAGCCATGAAGTATGAGAAATATGCGAAAGTATGAGCCTGATGAGGGCAAATCCTAGACCTAACCCAGACCAAATCTACGTTATCCTATAAAATATTTATCAAGACCAGGTTTAATTGATTGTTTCAGTGTGGTAACACATTACTACGTGATACACACCAGAAAAAACCCAAGACCCGTTCAACAAGTATGTGAGAAACGCGAAAGTATGAGCCTGATAAGGGCGAATCCCAGACCTATCCCAGACCTAACATGCGTTGTCCTCTAAGACATTGATGGAAACCAGGTTTAATTGACTGTTTCAGCGTTGTACTTCATTGCTACGTGATGCAATCCAGAAAAAGCCCAGGATCTATCCATCAAGTATGAGAAATATGCGAAAGAATGAGCCTGATGAGAGCAAATCCCAGACCTAACCTAGACCTTACAAGAATTATTCTCTAAAATATTGATCAAAACCAGGTTTAATTGACTGTTTCAGTGTGGTACCACATTACTAGGTGATCCAATCCAGAAATAGCCCAGGATCCAGCCATGAAGTATGAGAAATATGCGAAAGTATGAGCCTGACGGGGGCAAATCCTAGACCTAACTCAGACCTAACATGCGTTATCCCCAAAAATATTGATCGAAACCAGGTTTAATTGAATGTTTCAGTGTTGTACCACATTACTACGTGATCCAAACCAGTAAAAACCCAGGATCCGTTCAACAAGTATGTGAAGAATGCGAAAGTATGAGTCTGATGAGTGAAAATCCCCGGCTTAACCTAGACCTAACATGCGTTATCCTCAAAAATATTGATCGAAACCAGGTTTAATCGACTGTTTCAGTGTGGTACCACACTACTACGTGACCCAAACCTGAAAAAACCCAGGATCTGTTCAACAAGTATGTGAAAAACGCGAAAGTGTGAGCTTGATGAGGGCAAATCCCAGACCTATCCCAGACCTAACTTGCGTTGTCCTCTCAGATATTGATGGAAACCAGGTTAAATTGACTGTTCCAGTGTTGTACTTCATTACTACGTGATCCAATCCAGAAAAAGCCCAGGATCTAGCCATGAAGTATGAGAAATATGCGAAAGTATGAGCCTGATGTGGGCAAATCCTAGACCTAACCCAAACCTACCATGCGTTAGCCTCTAAAATATTTATCAAGACCAGGTTTAATTGATTGTTTCAGTGTGGTACCACATTACTACGTGATCCACACCAGAAAAAAACCCAAGACCCGTTCAACAAGTATGTGAAAAACGCGAAAGTATGAGCCTGATGAGGGCAAATCCCAGACCTATCCCAGACATAAATTGCGTTATCCTCTAAAATATTAATCGAAACCAGGTTGAATTGACTGTTTTAGTGTGGTACCACTTTACTACGTGATCCAAAGTAGAAAAAACCCTCGATTAGGTCAACATGTATGTTAAAACTGCGAAAGTATGACCCTGATGAGGCCAAATCCGAGGCCTAACCTAGACCTAACATGCGTTATCCTCTAGAATATTGATCCAAACCAGGTTTAGTGGACTGTTTCAGTGTGGTACCACATTACTATGTGATCCAAACCAGAAAATAACCCAGGATCTGTTCAACGAGTATGTGAAGTGTGCGAGAGTATGAGTCTGATGAGGGCAAATCCCAGACCTATCCCAGACCTAACATGCGTTATCCTCTAAAATATTTATCAAGACCAGGTTTAATTGACTGTTTCAGTGTTGTACTTCATTACTACGTGATGCAATCCAGAAACAGCCCAGGATCTAGCCATGAAGTATGGGAAATATGCGAAAGTATGAGCCTGATGAGGACAAATCCTAGACCTAAGCCTGACCTAACATGCGTTGTTCTCTAAAATATTTATCAAAACCAGGTTTAATTGATTGTATCAGTGTGGTACCACACTACTACGTGACCCAAACCGGAAAAAACCCAGGATCTAGCCATCAAGTATGAGAAATATGCGAATGTATGTGCCTGATGAGGGCGAATCCCAGACCTATCCCAGACCTAACTTGCGTTATCCTCTAAAATATTGATCCAAACCAGGTTTAGTGGACTGTTTCAGTGTGGTACCACACTACTACGTGACCCAAACCGGAAAAAACCCAGGATCTGTTCAACAAGTATGTGAAAAACGCGAAAGTATGAGCCTGATGAGGGCAAATCCCAGACCTATCCAAGACCTAACTTGCGTTGTCCTCTAAGATATTGATGGAAACCAGGTTTAATCGACTGTTTCAGTGTTGTACTTCATTACTACGTGATGCAATCCAGAAAAAGCCCAGGATCTAGCCATCAAGTATGAGAAATATGCGAATGTATGAGCCTGATGAGGGCGAATCCCAGACCTATCCCAGACCTAACTTGCGTTATCCTCTAAAATATTGATCCAAAACAGGTTTAGTGGACTGTTTCAGTGTGGTACCACACTACTACGTGACCCAAACCGGAAAAAACCCAGGATCTGTTCAACAAGTATGTGAAAAACGCGAAAGTATGAGCCTGATGAGAGCAAATCCCAGACCTAACCTAGACCTAACATGAATTATTCTCTAAAATATTGATCGAAACCAGGTTTAATTGACTGTTTCAGTGTTGCACTTCGTTACTACGTGATCCAAACCAGTAAAAACCCAGGATCCGTTCAACAACTATGTGAAGAATGCGAAAGTATGAGTGTGATGAGTGAAAAACCCCGGCCTAACCTAGACCTAACATGCGTTATCCTCAAAAATATTGAATGAAATCTGGTTTAATCGTCTGTTTCAGTGTGGTACCACATTACTATGTGATCCAAACCAGAAAATAACCCAGGATCTGTTCAACGAGTATGTGAAGTGTGCGAAAGTATGAGTCTGATGAGGGCAAATCCCAGAACTATCCCAGAGCTAACATGCGTTATCCTCTAAAATATTTATCAAGACCAGGTTTAATTGAATGTTTCAGTGTGGTACCACATTACTACGTGAACCAAACCAGAAAAAACCCTGTATCTGATCAACAAGTATGTGAAGAATGCTAAAGTATGAGTCTGATGAGTGAAAATCCCAGGGCTAACCTAGACCTAACATGCGTTATCCTCTAAAATATTGATCCAAGCCAGGTTTAATGGACTGTTTCAGTTTGGTACCACTTTACTGCGTGATCCAAAGCAGAAAAAACCCTCGATCAGGTCAACATATATGTTAAAACTGCGAAAGTATGACCCTGATGTGGGCAAATCCCAGGCCTAACCTAGACCTAACATGCGTTGTCCTCTAAAATATTTATCAAGACCAGGTTTAATTTACTGTTTCAGCGTGGTACCACATTACTACGCGATACAATCCAGAAACAGCCCAGGATCAAGCCATGAAGTATGAGAAATATGCGAAAGTATGAGCCTGATGAGGGCATATCCTAGACCAAACCCAAACCTAACATGCGTTATCCTCTAAAATATTCATCCAAACCAAGTTTAATGGACTGCTTCAGTGTGGTACCACTTTACTACGTGATTCAAAGCAGAAAAAACCCTCGGTCAGGTCAACATGTATGTTAAAACTGCGAAAGTATGACCCTGATGAGGGCAAATCCCAGGCCTAACCTAGACCTGACATGCTTTGTCCTTTGAAATATTGATAGAAACCAGGTTTAATTGACTGTTTCAGTGTTGTACTTCATTACTACGTGATGCAATCCAGAAAAAGCCCAGGATCAAGTCATCAAGTATGAGAAATATGCGAAAGAATGAGCCCGATGAGAGCAAATCCCAGACCTAACCTAGACCTAACATGAATTATTCTCTAAAATATTGATCGAAACCAGGTTTAATTGACTGTTTCAGTGTGGTACCACATTACTACGTGATCCAATCCAGAAATAGCCCAGGATCCAGCCATGAAGTATGAGAAATATGCGAAAGTATGAGCCTGATGAGGGCAAATCCTAGACCTAACCCAGACCAAATCTACGTTATCCTATAAAATATTTATCAAGACCAGGTTTAATTGATTGTTTCAGTGTGGTAACACATTACTACGTGATACACACCAGAAAAAACCCAAGACCCGTTCAACAAGTATGTGAGAAACGCGAAAGTATGAGCCTGATAAGGGCGAATCCCAGACCTATCCCAGACCTAACATGCGTTGTCCTCTAAGACATTGATGGAAACCAGGTTTAATTGACTGTTTCAGCGTTGTACTTCATTGCTACGTGATGCAATCCAGAAAAAGCCCAGGATCTATCCATCAAGTATGAGAAATATGCGAAAGAATGAGCCTGATGAGAGCAAATCCCAGACCTAACCTAGACCTTACAAGAATTATTCTCTAAAATATTGATCAAAACCAGGTTTAATTGACTGTTTCAGTGTGGTACCACATTACTAGGTGATCCAATCCAGAAATAGCCCAGGATCCAGCCATGAAGTATGAGAAATATGCGAAAGTATGAGCCTGACGGGGGCAAATCCTAGACCTAACTCAGACCTAACATGCGTTATCCCCAAAAATATTGATCGAAATCAGGTTTAATTCAATGTTTCAGTGTTGTACCACATTACTACGTGATCCAAACCAGTAAAAACCCAGGATCCGTTCAACAAGTATGTGAAGAATGCGAAAGTATGAGTCTGATGAGTGAAAATCCCCGGCTTAACCTAGACCTAACATGCGTTATCCTCAAAAATATTGATCGAAACCAGGTTTAATCGACTGTTTCAGTGTGGTACCACACTACTACGTGACCCAAACCTGAAAAAACCCAGGATCTGTTCAAGAAGTATGTGAAAAACGCGAAAGTGTGAGCTTGATGAGGGCAAATCCCAGACCTATCCCAGACCTAACTTGCGTTGTCCTCTCAGATATTGATGGAAACCAGGTTAAATTGACTGTTCCAGTGTTGTACTTCATTACTACGTGATCCAATCCAGAAAAAGCCCAGGATCTAGCCATGAAGTATGAGAAATATGCGAAAGTATGAGCCTGATGTGGGCAAATCCTAGACCTAACCCAAACCTACTATGCGTTAGCCTCTAAAATATTTATCAAGACCAGGTTTAATTGATTGTTTCAGTGTGGTACCACATTACTACGTGATCCACACCAGAAAAAAACCCAAGACCCGTTCAACAAGTATGTGAAAAACGCGAAAGTATGAGCCTGATGAGGGCAAATCCCAGACCTATCCCAGACATAAATTGCGTTATCCTCTAAAATATTAATCGAAACCAGGTTGAATTGACTGTTTTAGTGTGGTACCACTTTACTACGTGATCCAAAGTAGAAAAAACCCTCGATTAGGTCAACATGTATGTTAAAACTGCGAAAGTATGACCCTGATGAGGCCAAATCCGAGGCCTAACCTAGACCTAACATGCGTTATCCTCTAGAATATTGATCCAAACCAGGTTTAGTGGACTGTTTCAGTGTGGTACCACATTACTATGTGATCCAAACCAGAAAATAACCCAGGATCTGTTCAACGAGTATGTGAAGTGTGCGAGAGTATGAGTCTGATGAGGGCAAATCCCAGACCTATCCCAGACCTAACATGCGTTATCCTCTAAAATATTTATCAAGACCAGGTTTAATTGACTGTTTCAGTGTTGTACTTCATTACTACGTGATGCAATCCAGAAACAGCCCAGGATCTAGCCATGAAGTATGGGAAATATGCGAAAGTATGAGCCTGATGAGGACAAATCCTAGACCTAAGCCTGACCTAACATGCGTTGTTCTCTAAAATATTTATCAAAACCAGGTTTAATTGATTGTATCAGTGTGGTACCACACTACTACGTGACCCAAACCGGAAAAAACCCAGGATCTAGCCATCAAGTATGAGAAATATGCGAATGTATGTGCCTGATGAGGGCGAATCCCAGACCTATCCCAGACCTAACTTGCGTTATCCTCTAAAATATTGATCCAAACCAGGTTTAGTGGACTGTTTCAGTGTGGTACCACACTACTACGTGACCCAAACCGGAAAAAACCCAGGATCTGTTCAACAAGTATGTGAAAAACGCGAAAGTATGAGCCTGATGAGAGCAAATCCCAGACCTAACCTAGACCTAACATGAATTATTCTCTAAAATATTGATCGAAACCAGGTTTAATTGACTGTTTCAGTGTTGCACTTCGTTACTACGTGATCCAAACCAGTAAAAACCCAGGATCCGTTCAACAACTATGTGAAGAATGCGAAAGTATGAGTGTGATGAGTGAAAAACCCCGGCCTAACCTAGACCTAACATGCGTTATCCTCAAAAATATTGAATGAAATCTGGTTTAATCGTCTGTTTCAGTGTGGTACCACATTACTATGTGATCCAAACCAGAAAATAACCCAGGATCTGTTCAACGAGTATGTGAAGTGTGCGAAAGTATGAGTCTGATGAGGGCAAATCCCAGAACTATCCCAGAGCTAACATGCGTTATCCTCTAAAATATTTATCAAGACCAGGTTTAATTGAATGTTTCAGTGTGGTACCACATTACTACGTGAACCAAACCAGAAAAAACCCTGTATCTGATCAACAAGTATGTGAAGAATGCTAAAGTATGAGTCTGATGAGTGAAAATCCCAGGGCTAACCTAGACCTAACATGCGTTATCCTCTAAAATATTGATCCAAGCCAGGTTTAATGGACTGTTTCAGTTTGGTACCACTTTACTGCGTGATCCAAAGCAGAAAAAACCCTCGATCAGGTCAACATATATGTTAAAACTGCGAAAGTATGACCCTGATGTGGGCAAATCCCAGGCCTAACCTAGACCTAACATGCGTTGTCCTCTAAAATATTTATCAAGACCAGGTTTAATTGACTGTTTCAGTGTTGCACTTCATTACTACGTCATCCAAACTAGTAAAAACCCAGGATCCGTTCAACAGGTATGTGAAGCATGCGAAAGTATGAGTCTGATGAGTGAAAATCCCAGACCTAACCTAGACCTAACATGAGTTATCCTCAAAAATATTCATCGAAACCTGGTTTAATCGAATGTTTCAGTGTGGTACCACATTACTATGTGATCCAAACCAGAAAATAACCCAGGATCTGTTCAACGAGTATGTGAAGTGTGCGAAAGTATGAGTCCGATGGGGGCAAATCCCAGACCCATCCCAGACCTAACATGCGTTATCCTCTAAAATATTTATCAAGACCATGTTTAATTGATTGTTTCAGAGTGGTTCCACATTACTACGTGATCCAAACCAGAAAAAAACCCAGGATCCGTTCAACAAGTATGTGAAGAATGCGAAAGTATGAGTTTGATGAGTGAAAATCCCAGACCTAACCTAGACCTAACATACGTTATCCTCTAAAATATTGATCCAAATCAGGTTTGATGGACTGTTTCCGTGTGGTGCCACACTACTACGTGATTCAAACCAGAAAAAACCCAGGATCTGTTCAACAAGTATGTGAAAAAGGCGAAAGTATGAGCCTGATGAGGGCAAATCCCAGACCTATCCCAGACCTAACTTGCGTTGTCCTCTAAGATATTGATGGAAACCAGGTTTAATCGACTGTTTCAGTGTTGTACTTCATTACTACGTGATGCAATCCAGAAAAAGCCCAGGATCTAGCCATCAAGTATGAGAAATATGCGAAAGAATGAGCCTGATGAGAGCAAATCCCAGACCTAACCTAGACCTAACATGAATTATTCTCTAAAATATTGATCGAAACCAGGTTTAATTGACTGTTTCAGTGTTGCACTTCGTTACTACGTGATCCAAACCAGTAAAAACCCAGGATCCGTTCAACAACTATGTGAAGAATGCGAAAGTATGAGTGTGATGAGTGAAAAACCCCGGCCTAACCTAGACCTAACATGCGTTATCCTCAAAAATATTGAACGAAATCTGGTTTAATCGTCTGTTTCAGTGTGGTACCACATTACTATGTGATCCAAACCAGAAAATAACCCAGGATCTGTTCAACGAGTATGTGAAGTGTGCGATAGTATGAGTCTGATGAGGGCAAATCCCAGAACTATCCCAGAGCTAACATGCGTTATCCTCTAAAATATTTATCAAGACCAGGTTTAATTGAATGTTTCAGTGTGGTACCACATTACTACGTGAACCAAACCAGAAAAAACCCTGTATCTGATCAACAAGTATGTGAAGAATGCTAAAGTATGAGTCTGATGAGTGAAAATCCCAGGGCTAACCTAGACCTAACATGCGTTATCCTCTAAAATATTGATCCAAGCCAGGTTTAATGGACTGTTTCAGTTTGGTACCACTTTACTGCGTGATCCAAAGCAGAAAAAACCCTCGATCAGGTCAACATATATGTTAAAACTGCGAAAGTATGACCCTGATGTGGGCAAATCCCAGGCCTAACCTAGACCTAACATGCGTTGTCCTCTAAAATATTTATCAAGACCAGGTTTAATCGAATGTTTCAGTGTGGTACCACATTACTATGTGATCCAAACCAGAAAATAACCCAGGATCTGTTCAACGAGTATGTGAAGTGTGCGAAAGTATGAGTCCGATGGGGGCAAATCCCAGACCCATCCCAGACCTAACATGCGTTATCCTCTAAAATATTTATCAAGACCATGTTTAATTGATTGTTTCAGTGTGGTTCCACATTACTACGTGATCCAAACCAGAAAAAAACCCAGGATCCGTTCAACAAGTATGTGAAGAATGCGAAAGTATGAGTCTGATGAGTGAAAATCCCAGACCTAACCTAGACCTAACATACGTTATCCTCTAAAATATTGATCCAAATCAGGTTTGATGGACTGTTTCCGTGTGGTGCCACACTACTACGTGATTCAAACCAGAAAAAACCCAGGATCTGTTCAACAAGTATGTGAAAAAGGCGAAAGTATGAGCCTGATGAGGGCAAATCCCAGACCTATCCCAGACCTAACTTGCGTTGTCCTCTAAGATATTGATGGAAACCAGGTTTAATTGACTGTTTCATTGTTGCACTTCATTACTACGTGAAGCAATCCAGAAATAGCCCAGGATCTAGCCATCAAGTATGAGAAATATGCGAAAGAATGAGCCTGATGAGAGCAAATCCCAGACCTAACCTAGAACTAACATGAATTATTCTTCAAAATATTGGTCGAAACCAGGTTTAATTGACTGTTTCAGTGTGGTCCCACATTACTACGTGATCCAAACCAGAAAAAACCCAGGATCCGTTCAACAAGTATGTGAAGAATACGAAAGCATGTGTCTGATGAGTGAAAATCCCAGGCCTAACCTAGACCTAACATGCGTTATCCTCAAAAATATTGATCGAAACCAGGTTTGATGGACTGTTTCCGTGTGGTGCCACACTACTACGTGATCCAAACCAGAAAAAACCCAGGATCTGTTCAACAAGCATGTGAGGAACGCGAAAGTATGAGTCTGATGAGTGAAAATCCCAGGCCTAACCTAGACCTAACATGCGTTATCCTCTAAAATATTGATCGAAACCAGTTTTAATTGACTGTTTCAGCGTGGTACCACATTACTACGTGATACAATCCAGAAACAGCCCAGGATCTAGTCATGAAGTATGAGAAATATGCGAAAGAAAGAGCCTGCTGAGAGCAAATCCCAGACCTAACCTAGACCTAACGTGAAATATTCTGCAAAACATTGATCGAAACCAGGTTTAATCGACTGCTTCAGTGAGGTACCACATTACTATGTGATCCAAACCAGAAAATAACCCAGGATCTGTTCAACGAGTATCTGGAGTGTGCGAAAGTATGAGTCTGATGAGGGCAAATCCCAGACCTATCCCAGACCTAACATGCGTTATCCTCTAAAATATTTATCAATACCAGGTTTAATTGGTTGTTTCAGTGTGATCCCACATTACTACGTGATCCAAACCAGAAAAAACCCAGGATCCGTTCAGAAAGTATGTGAAGAATGCGAAAGTATGAGTCTGATGAGTGAAAATCCCAGACCTAACCTAGACCTAACATGCGCTATCCTCTAAAATATTTATCATGACCAGGTTTAATTGATTGTTTCAGTGTGGTCCCACATTACTACGTGATCCAAACCAGAAAAAACCCAGGATCTGTTCAACAAGTATGTGAAAAACGCGAAAGTATGAGCCTGATGAGAGCAAGTCCCAGACCTCTCCCAGCCCTAACTTGCGTTGTCCTCTAAGATATTGATGGAAAGCAGGTTTAATTGACTGTTTCAGTGTTGTACTTCATTACTACGTGATGCAATCCAGAAAAAGCCCAGGATCTAGCCATCAAGTATGAGAAATATGCGAAAGAATGAGCCTGATGAGAGCAAATCCCAGACCTAACCTAGACCTAACATGAAATATTCTCCAAAACATTGATCGAAACCAGGTGTAATTGACTGCTTCAGTGTGGTCCCACATTACTACGTGATCCAAACCAGAAAAAACCCAGGATCCGTTCAACAAGTATGTGAAGAATGCGAAAGTATGAGTCTGATGAGTGAAAATCCCCGGCCTAACCTAGACCTAACATGCGTTATCCTCAAAACTATTGATCGAAACCAGGTTTAATCGACTGTTTCAGTGTGGTACCACACTACTACGTGCCCCAAACCGGAAAAAACCCAGGATCTGTTCAACAAGTGTGTGAAAAACGCGAAAGTGTGAGCCTGTTGAGGGCAAATCCCAGACCTATCCCTGACCTAACTTGCGTTGTCCTCTATGATATTGATGGAAACCAGGTTTAATTGACTGTTTCAGTTTTGTACTTCATTACTACGTGATGCAATCCAGAAAAAGCCCAGGATCTAGCCATCAAGTATGGGAAATATGCGAAAGAATGAGCCTGATGAGAGCAAATCCCAGACCTAACCTAGACATAACACGAATTATTCTCTAAAATATTGATCAAAACCAGGTTTAATTGACAATTTCAGTGTGGTACCACATTACTACGTGATCCAATCCAGAAATAGCCCAGGATCCAGCCATAAAGTATGAGAAATATGCGAAAGTATGAGCCTGATGGGGGCAAATCCTAGACCTAACCCAGACCTAACATGCGTCATCCTCTAAAATATTTATCAAGACCAGGTTTAATTGAATGTTTCAGTGTGGTACCACATTACTACGTAATCCAAACCAGTTAAAACCCAGGATCCGTACAACAAGTATGTGAGGAATGCGAAAGTATGAGTCTGATGTGTGAAAAACCCCGGCCTAACCTAGACCTAACATGCGTTATCCTCGAAACCTGGTTTATTCGACTGTTTCAGTGTGGTACCACATTACTATGTGATCCAAACCAGAAAATAACCCAGGATCTGTTCAACGAGTATGTGAAGTGTGCGAAAGTATGAGTCTGATGAGGGCAAATCCCAGACCTATCCCAGACCTAACATGCGTTATCCTCTAAAATAATTATCAATACCAGGTTTAATTGATTGTTTCAGTGTGGTCCCACATTACTACGTGATCCAAACCAGAGAAAACCCAGGATCCGTTCAAAAAGTATGTGAAGAATGCGAAAGTATGAGTCTGATGAGAGCAAATCCCAGACCTAACCTAGACCTAACATGAATTATTCTCTAAAATACTTATCATGACCAGGTTTAATTGATTGTTTCAGGGAGGTACCACATTACTACGTGACCCAATCCAGAAATAGCCCAGGATCCAGCCATGAAGTATGAGAAATATGCGAAAGTATGAGCCTGATGGAGGCAAATCCTAGACCTAACCCAGACCTAACATGCGTCATCCTCTAAAATATTTATCAAGACCAGGTTTAATTGAATGTTTCAGTGTGGTACCACATTACTACGTGATCCAAACCAGTAAAAACCCAGGATCCGTTCAAAAAGTATCTGAAGAATGCGAAAGTATGAGTCTGATGAGTGAAAATCCCAGACCTAACCTAGACCTAACATGCGTTATCCTCTAAAATATTGATCCAAACCAGGTTTAATGGACTGTTTCAGTGTGGTACCACACTACTACGTGACCCAAACCGGAAAAAACCCAGGATCTGTTCAACAAGTATGTGAAAAACGCGAAAGTATGAGCCTGATGAGGGCAAATCCCAGACCTACCCAAGACCTAACTTGCGTTGTCCTCTAAGATATTGATGGAAACCAGGTTTAATCGACTGTTTCAGTGTTGTTCTTCATTACTACGTGATGCAATCCAGAAAAAGCCCAGGATCTAGCCATCAAGTATGAGAAATATGCGAAAGAATGAGCCTGATGAGAGCAAATCCCAGACCTAACCTAGACCTAACATGAATTATTCTCTAAAATATTGATGGAAACCAGGTTTAATTGACTGTTTCAGTGTTGCACTTCGTTACTACGTGATCCAAACCAGTAAAAACCCAGGATCCGTTCAACAACTATGTGAAGAATGCGAAAGTATGAGTGTGATGAGTGAAAAACCCCGGCCTAACCTAGACCTAACATGCGTTATCCTCAAAAATATTGATCGAAATCTGGTTTAATCGTCTGTTTCAGTGTGGTACCACATTACTATGTGATCCAAACCAGAAAATAACCCAGGATCTGTTCTACGAGTATGTGAAGTGTGCGAAAGTATGAGTCTGATGAGGGCAAATCCCAGAACTATCCCAGAGCTAACATGCGTTAACCTCTAAAATATTTATCAAGACCAGGTTTAATTGAATGTTTCAGTGTGGTACCACATTACTACGTGAACCAAACCAGAAAAAACCCTGTATCTGTTCAACATGTATGTGAAGAATGCTAAAGTATGAGTGAAAATCCCAGGGCTAACCTAGACCTAACATGCGTTATCCTAAAAAATATTGTTCGAAACCAGGTTTAATCGACTGTTTCAGTGTGGTACCACACTACTACGTGACCCAAACCGGAAAAAACCCAGGATCTAGCCATCAAGTATGAGAAATATGCGAAAGTATGAGCCTGATGAGGGCGAATCCCAGACCTATCCCAGACCTAACTTGCGTTATCCACTAAAATATTGATCGAAATCAGGTTTAATTGATTGTTTCAGCGTGGTACCACATTACTACGTGATACAATCCAGAAACAGCCCAGGGTCTAGCCATGAAGTATGAGAAATATGCGAAAGTATGAGCCTGATGAGGGCAAATCCAAGACCTAACCCAAACCTACCATGCGTTATCCTCTAAAATATTTATCAAGACTAGGTTTAATTGAATGTTTCAGTGTGGTACCACATTACTACGTGAACCAAACCAGAAAAAACCCTGTATCTGTTCAACAAGTATGTGAAGAATGCTAAAGTATGAGTCTGATGAGTGAAAATCCCAGGGCTAACCTAGACCTAACATGCGTTATCCTCTAAAATATTGATCCAAGCCAGGTTTAATGGACCGTTTCAGTTTGGTACCACTTTACTGCGTGATCCAAAGCAGAAAAAACCCTCGATAAGGTCAACATATATGTTAAAACTGCGAAAGTATGACCCTGATGTGGGCAAATCCCAGGCCTAACCTAGACCTAACATGCGTTGTCCTCTAAAATATTGATGGAAACCAGGTTTAATTGACTGTTTCAGTGTTGCACTTCATTACTACGTCATCCAAACTAGTAAAAACCCAGGATCCGTTCAACAGGTATGTGAAGCATGCGAAGGTATGAGTCTGATGAGTGAAAATCCCACACCTAACCTAGACCTAACATGCGTTATCCTCAAAAATATTCATCGAAACCTGGTTTAATCGAATGTTTCAGTGTGGTACCACATTACTATGTGATCCAAACCAGAAAATAACCCAGGATCTGTTCAACGAGTATGTGAAGTGTGCGAAAGTATGAGTCCGATGGGGGCAAATCCCAGACCCATCCCAGACCTAACATGCGTTATCCTCTAAAATATTTATCAAGACCATGTTTAATTGATTGTTTCAGTGTGGTTCCACATTACTACGTGATCCAAACCAGAAAAAAACCCAGGATCCGTTCAACAAGTATGTGAAGAATGCGAAAGTATGAGTCTGATGAGTGAAAATCCCAGACCTAACCTAGACCTAACATACGTTATCCTCTAAAATATTGATCCAAATCAGGTTTGATGGACTGTTTCCGTGTGGTGCCACACTACTACGTGATTCAAACCAGAAAAAACCCAGGATCTGTTCAACAAGTATGTGAAAAAGGCGAAAGTATGAGCCTGATGAGGGCAAATCCCAGACCTATCCCAGACCTAACTTGCGATGTCCTCTAAGATATTGATGGAAACCAGGTTTAATTGACTGTTTCATTGTTGCACTTCATTACTACGTGAAGCAATCCAGAAATAGCCCAGGATCTAGCCATCAAGTATGAGAAATATGCGAAAGAATGAGCCTGATGAGAGCAAATCCCAGACCTAACCTAGACCTAACATGAATTATTCTCTAAAATATTGGTCGAAACCAGGTTTAATTGACTGTTTCAGTGTGGTCCCACATTACTACGTGATCCAAACCAGAAAAAACCCAGGATCCGTTCAACAAGTATGTGAAGAATACGAAAGCATGTGTCTGATGAGTGAAAATCCCAGACCTATCCCAGACCAAACTTGCGTTATCCTCTAAAATATTGATCGAAACCAGGTTTAATCGACTGTCTCAGTGTGGTACCACATTGCTACGTGATCCAAACCAGAAAAAACCCAGGATCCGTTCTACAAGTATGTGAAGAATACGAAAGCATGTGTCTGATGAGTGAAAATCCCAGGCCTAACCTAGACCTAACATGCGTTATCCTCAAAAATATTGATCGAAACCTGGTTTAATCGACTGTTTCAGTGTGGTACCACATTACTACATGACACAAACCAGAAAAAACCCAGGATCTGTTCAACAAGTATGTGAAAAACGCGAAAGTATGAGCCTGATGAGGGCAAATCCCAGACCTATCCCAGACCTAACTTGCCTTATCCTCTAAAATATTGATCGAAACCAGGTTTAATTGACTGTTTCAGTGTGGTACCACATTACTAGGTGATCCAATCCAGAAATAGCCCTGGATCCAGCCATGAAGTATGAGAAATATGCGAAAGTATGAGCCTGATGGGGGCAAATCCTAGACCTAACCCAGACCTAACATTCGCTATCCTCTAAAATATTTATCAAGACCAGGTTTAATTGTATGTTTCAGTGTTGTACCACATTACTACGTGATCCAAACCAGTAAAAACACAGGATCCGTTCAACAAGTATGTGAAGAATGCGAAAGTATGAGTCTGATGAGTGAAAATCCCCGGCCTAACCTAGACCTAACATGCGTTGTCCTGAAAAATATTGATCGAAACCAGGTTTAATCGACTGTTTCAGTGTGGTACCACATTACTACGTGACCCAAACCTGAAAAAACCCAGGATCTGTTCAACAAGTATGTGAAAAACGCGAAAGTATGAGCCTGATGAGGGCAAATCCCAGACCTATCCCAGACCTAACTTGCGTTGTCCTCTCAGATATTGATGGAAACCAGGTTAAATTGACTGTTTCAGTGTTGTACTTCATTACTACGTGATGCAATCCAGAAAAAGCCCAGGATCTAGCCATGAAGTGTGAGAAATATGCGAAGGTATGAGCCTGATGAGGGAAAATCCTAGACCTAACCCAAACCTAACATGCGTTGTCCTCTAAAATATTGATCCAAACCAGGTTTAATGGACTGCTTCAGTGTGGTACCACTATACTACATGATGCAAACCAGAAAAAACCCAGGATCAGTTCAACAAGTACGTGAAAAACGCGAAAGTATGAGCCTGATGAGGGCGAATCCCAGACCTATCCCAGACCTAACTTGCGTTGTGCTCTAAAATATTGATGGAAACCAGGTTTAATTGACTGTTTCAGTGTGGTACCACATTACTACGTGGTGCAATCCAGAAAAAGTCCAGGATCTAGCCATCAAGTATGAGAATAATGCGAAAGAATGACCCTGATGAGGGCAAATCCCAGACCTATCCCAGACCTAACATGCGTTATCCTCTAAAATATTTATCAAGACCAGGTTTAATTGAATGTTTCAGTGTGGTACCACATTACTACGTGATCCAAACCAGTAAAAACCCAGGATCCGTTCAACAAGTATGTGAAGATTGCGAAAGTATGAGTCTGAAGAGTGAAAATCCCCGGCCTAACCTAGACCTATCATGCGTTATCCTAAAAAATATTGTTCGAAACCAGGTTTAATCGACTGTATCAGTGTGGTACCACACTACTACGTGACCCAAACCGGAAAAAACCCAAGATCTAGCCATCAAGTATGAGAAACATGCGAATGTATGAGCCTGATGAGGGCGAATCCCAGACCTATCCCAGACCTAACTTGCGTTATCCTCTAAAATATTGATCGAAACCGGGTTTAATGGACTGTTTCAGTGTGGTACCACATTGCTACGTGATCCAAACCAGAAAAAACCCAGAATCCGTTCAACAAGTATGTGAAGAATGCGAATGTATGAGTCTGATGAGTGAAAATCCCAGACCTAACCTAGACCTAACATGCGTTATCCTCAAAAATATTCATCGAAACCTGGTTTAATCGACTGTTTCAGTGTGGTACCACATTACTACGTGACCCAAACCTGAAAAAACCCAGGATCTGTTCAACAAGTATGTGAAAAACGCGAAAGTATGAGCCTGATGAGGGCAAATCCCAGACCTATCCCAGACCTAACTTGCGTTGTTCTCTAAGATATTGATGGAAACCAGGTTTAATTGACTGTTTCATTGTTGCACTTCATTACTACGTGATGCAATCCAGAAATAGCCCAGGAACTAGCCATCAAGTATGAGAAATATGCGAAAGAATGAGCCTGATGAGAGCAAATCCCAGACCTAACCTAGAACTGACATGAATTATTCTCTAAAATATTGGTCGAAACCAGGTTTAATTGACTGTTTCAGTGTGGTCCCACATTACTATGTGATCCAAACACGAGAAAACCCAGGATCCGTTCAACAAGTATGTGAAGAATACGAAAGCATGTGTCTGATGAGTGAAAATCCCAGGCCTAACCTAGACCTAACATGCGTTATCCTCAAAAATATTGATCGAAACCTGGTTTAATCGACTCTTTCAGTGTGGTACCACATTACTACATGACCCAAACCAGAAAAAACCCAGGATCTGTTCAACAAGTATGTGAAAAACGCGAAAGTATGGGCCTGATGAGGGCAAATCCCAGACCTATCCCAGACCTAACTTGCGTTATCCTCTAAAATATTGATCGAAACCAGGTTTAATTGACTGTTTCAGTGTGGTACCACATTACTATGTGTCCAATCCAGAAATAGCCGAGGATCTAGCCATGAAGTATGAGAAACATGCGAAAGTATGAGCCTGACGAGGGCAAAGCCTCGACCTAACCCTGACCTAACATGCGTTATCCTCTAAAATATTTATCATGACCAGGTTTAATTGACTGTTTCAGTGTGGTCCCACATCACTACGTGATCCAAACCAGAAAAAACCCAGGATCCGTTCAACAAGTATGTGAAGAACGCGAAAGTATGAGTCTGATGAGTGAAAATCCCAGGCCTAACCTAGACCTAACATGCGTTATCCTCAAAATTATTGATCGAGACCTGGTTTAATCGACTGTTTCAGTGTGGTACCACATTACTACGTGACCCAAACCAGAAAAAACCCAGGGTCTGTTCAACAAGTATGTGAAAAACGCGAAAGTATGAGCCTGATGAGGGCAAATCCCAGACCTATCCCAGACCAAACTTGCGTTATCCTCTAAAATATTGATCGAAACCAGGTTTAATCGACAGTCTCAGTGTGGCACCACATTGCTACGTGATCCAAACCAGAAAAAACCCAGGATCCGTTCAACAAGTATGTGAAGAATACGAAAGCATGTGTCTGATGAGTGAAAATCCCAGGCCTAACCTAGACCTAACATGCGTTATCCTCAAAAATATTGATCGAAACCTGGTTTAATCGACTGTTTCAGTGTGGTACCACATTACTACATGAACCAAACCAGAAAAAACCCAGGATCTGTTCAACAAGTATGTGAAAAACGCGAAAGTATGAGCCTGGTGAGGGCAAATCCCAGACCTATCCCAGACCTAACTTGCGTTATCCTTTAAAATATTGATCGAAACCAGTTTTAATTGACTATTTCAGCGTGGTACCACATTACTACGTGTCCAATCCAGAAATAGCCCAGGATCTAGCCATGAAGTATGAGAAACATGCGAAAGTATGAGCCTGACGAGGGCAAAGCCTAGACCTAACCCAGACCTAACATGCGTTATCCTCTAAAATATTTATCATGACCAGGTTTAATTGACTGTTTCAGTGTGGTCCCACATTACTACGTGATCCAAACCAGAAAAAACCCAGGATCAGTTCAACAAGTACGTGAAAAACGCGAAAGTATGAGCCTGATGAGGGCAAATCCCAGACCTATCCCAGACCTAACTTGCGTTATCCTCTAAAATATTGATCGAAACCAGGTTTAATTGACTGTTTCAGTGTGGTACCGCATTACTACGTGATACAATCCAGAAACAGCCCAGGATCTAGCCATGAAGTATGAGAAATATGCGAAAGTATGAGCCCGATGAGGGAAAATCCTAGACCTAACCCAAACCTAACATGCGTTATCCTCTAAAATATTGATCCAAACCAGGTTTAATGGACTGCTTCAGTGTGGTACCACTTTACTACGTGATGCAAACGAGAAAAAACCCAGGATCAGTTCAACAAGTACGTGAAAAACGCGAAAGTATGAGCCTGATGAGGGCAAATCCCAGACCTATCCCAGACCTAACTTGCGTTATCCTCTAAAATATTGATCGAAACGGGGTTTAATTGACTGTTTCAGCGTGGTACCGCATTACTACGTGATACAATCCAGAAACAGCCCAGGATCTAGCCATGAAGTATGAGAAATATGCGATAGTATGAGCCTGATGAGGGCAAATCCTAGACCTAACCCAAACCTAACATGCGTTATCCTCTAAAATATTGATCCAAACCAGGTTTAATGGACTGCTTCAGTGTGGTACCACTTTACTACGTGATGCAAAGCAGAAAAAACCCTCGATCAGGTAAACATGTATGTTAAAACTGCGAAAGCATGACCCTGATGAGGGCAAATCCCAGGCCTATCCCAGACCTAACATGCGTTGTGCTCTAAAATATTGACGGAAACCAGGTTTAATTGAATGTTTCAGTGTGGTACCACATTACTACGTGAACCAAACCAGAAAAAACACAGGAGCCGTTCAACAAGTATATGAAGAATGCGAAAGTATGAGTCTGATGAGTGAAAATCCACGGCCTAACCTAGACCTAACATGCGTTATCCCCAAAAATATTGATCGAAGCCAGGTTTCGTTGAATGTTTCAGTGTTGTACCACATTACTACGTGACCCAAACCAGTAAAAACCCAGGATCCGTTCAACAAGTATGTGAAGAATGCGAAAGTATGAGTCTGATGAGTGAAAATCCCCGGCCTAACCTAGACCTAACATGCGTTATCCTCAAAAATATTGATCGAAACCAGGTTTAATCGACTGTTTCGGTGTGGTACCACACTACTACGTGACCCAAACCTGAAAAAACCCAGGATCTGTTCAACAAGTATGTGAAAAACGCGAAAGTATGAGCCTGATGAGGGCAAATCCCAGACCTATCCCTGACCAAACTTGCGTTATCCTCTAAAATATTGATCGAAACCAGGTTTAATCGACTGTCTCAGTGTGGTACCACATTGCTACGTGATCCAAACCAGAAAAAACCCAGGATCAGTTCAACAAGTACGTGAAAAACGCGAAGGTATGAGCCTGATGAGGGCGAATCCCAGACCTATCCCAGACCTAACCTGCGTTATCCTCTAAAATATTGATCGAAACCAGGTTTAATTGACTGTTTCAGCGTGGTACCGCATTACTACGTGATACAATCCAGAAACAGCCCAGGATCTAGCCATGAAGTGTGAGAAATATGCGAAAGTATGAGCCTGATGAGGGCAAATCCTAGACCTAACCCAAACCTAACATGCGTTATCCTCTAAAATATTGATCCAAACCAGGTTTAATGGACTGCTTCAGTGTGGTACCACTTTACTACGTGATGCAAAGCAGAAAAAACCCTGGATCAGGTCAACATGTATGTTAAAACTGCGAAAGCATGACCCTGATGAGGGCAAATCCCAGGCCTATCCCAGACCTAACATGCGTTGTGCTCTAAAATATTGATGGAAACCAGGTTTAATTGCCTGTTTCAGTGTGGTACCACATTACTACGTGGTGCACTCCAGAAAAAGTCCAGGATCTAGCCATCAAGTATGAGAAAAATGCGAAAGAATGAGCCTGATGAGAGCAAATCCCCGACCTAACCTAGAACTAACATGAATTATTCTGTAAAATATTTATCAAGACCAGGTTTAATTGATTGTTTCAGAGTGGGCCCACATTACTACGTGATGCAAACCAGAAAACACCCAGGATCTGCTCAACAAGTATGTGAAGAATGCGAAAGTATGAGCCTGATGAGGGCAAATCCCAGACCTATCCCAGACCTAACATGCGTTGTCCTCTAAAACATTGATCGAAACCAGGTTTAATGGACTGCTTCAGTGTGGTACCACTTTACTACGTGATGCAAAGCAGAAAAAACCCTCGATCAGGTCAACATGTATGTTAAAACTGCGAAAGCATGAGCCTGATGAGGGCAAATCCCAGACCTATCCCAGACCTAACATGCGTTGTCCTCTAAAACATTGATGCAAACCAGGCTTAATTGACTGGTTCAGTGTTGTACTTCATTACTACGTGATGCAATCCAGAAAAAGCCCAGGATCTATCCATCAAGTATGAGAAATATGCGAAAGAATGAGCCTGATGAGAGCAAATCCCAGACCTAACCTAGACCTTTCAAGAATTATTCTCTAAAATATTGATCAAAACCAGG
This sequence comes from Colletes latitarsis, assembly GCF_051014445.1. Lineage (NCBI taxonomy): Eukaryota > Metazoa > Arthropoda > Insecta > Hymenoptera > Colletidae > Colletes > Colletes latitarsis. Next base: position 12,695,052 of record NW_027488366.1, read on the forward strand.
TTTCATTGACTGTTTCAGTGTGGTACCACATTACTAGGTGATCCAATCCAGAAATAGCCCAGGATCCAGCCATGAAGTATGAGAAATGTGCGAAAGTATGAGCCTGATGGGGGCAAATCCTAGACCTAACCCAGACCTAACATGCGTTATCCTCTAAAATATTTATCATGACCAGGTTTAATTGACTGTTTCAGTGTGGTCCCACATTACTACGTGATCCAAACCAAAAAAACTCAGGATCCGTTCAACAAGTATGTGAAGAACGCGAAAGTATGAGTCTGATGAGTGAAAATCCCAGGCCTAACCTAGACCTAACATGCGTTATCCTCAAAATTATTGATCGAAACCTGGTTTAATCGACTGTTTCAGTGTGGTACCACATTACTACGTGACCCAAACCAGAAAAAACCCAGGATCTGTTCAACAAGTATGTGAAAAACGCGAAAGTATGAGCCTGATGAGGGCAAATCCCAGACCTATCCCTGACCAAACTTGCGTTATCCTCTAAAATATTGATCGAAACCAGGTTTAATCGACTGTCTCAGTGTGGTACCACACTGCTACGTGATACAAACCAGAAAAAACCCAGGATCAGTTTAACAAGTACGTGAAAAACGCGAAAGTATGAGCCTGATGAGGGCGAATCCCAGACCTATCCCAGACCTAACTTGCGTTATCCTCTAAAATATTGATCGAAACCAGGTTTAATCGACTGTTTCAGTGTGGTACCACACTACTACGTGACCCAAACCTGAAAAAACCCAGGATCTGTTCAACAAGTATGTGAAAAACGCGAGAGTATGAGTCTGATGAGTGAAAATCCCTGTCCTAACCTAGACATAACATGCGTTATCCCCAAAAATATTGATCGAAACCAGGTTTCATTGAATGTTTCAGTGTTGTACCACATTACTACGTGATCCAAACCAGTAAAAACCCAGGATCCGTTCAACAAGTATGTGAAGAATGCGAAAGTATGAGTCTGATGAGTGAAAATCCCCGTCCTAACCTAGACCTAACATGCGTTATCCTCAAAAATATTGATCGAAACCAGGTTTAATCGACTGTTTCAGTGTGGTACCACACTACTACCTGACCCAAACCTGAAAAAACCCAGGATCTGTTCAACAAGTATGTGAAAAACGCGAAAGTGTGAGCCTGATGAGGGCAAATCCCAGACCTATCCCAGACCTAACTTGCGTTGTCCTCTCAGATATTGATGGAAACCAGGTTAAATTGACTGTTTCAGTGTTGTACTTCATTACTACGTGATGCAATCCAGAAAAAGCCCAGGATCTAGCCATGAAGAATGAGAAATATGCGAAAGTATGAGCCTGATGAGGGCAAATCCTAGACCTAACCCAAACCTACCATGCGTTATCCTCTAAAATATTTATCAAGACCAGGTTTAATTGAATGTTTCAGTGTGGTACCACATTACTACGTGAACCAAACCAGTAAAAACCCAGGATCCGTTCAACAAGTATGTGAAGAATGCGAAAGTATGAGTCTGATGAGTGAAAATCCACGGCCTAACCTAGACCTAACATGCGTTATCCCCAAAAATATTGAACGAAACCAGGTTTAATCGACTGTATCAGTGTGGTACCACACTACTACGTGACACAAACCGGAAAAAACCCAGGATCTGTTCAACAGGTATGTGAAAAACGCGAAAGTATGAGCATGATGAGGGCAAATCCCAGACCTATCACAGACCTAACTTGCGTTATCCTCAAAAATATTGATCGAAACCTGGTTTAATCGACTGTTTCAGTGTTGTACTTCATTACTACGGGATGCAATCCAGAAAAAGCCTAGGATCTAGCCATGAAGTATGAGAAATATGCGAAAGTATGAGCCTGATGAGGGCAAATCCTAGACCTAACCGAAACCTAACATGCGTTATCCTCTAAAACATTTATCAACACCAGGTTTAATTGAATGTTTCAGTGTGTTCCCACATTACTACGTGATCCATACCAGAAAAAACCCAGGATCCGTTCAACAAGTATGTGAAGAATGCGAAGGTATGTGTCTGATGAGTGAAAATCCCAGGCCTAACCTAGACCTAACATGCGTTATCCTCAAAAATATTGATCGAAACCTGGTTTAATCGACTGTTTCAGTGTGGTACCACATTACTATGTGATCCAAACCAGAAAATAACCCAGGATCTGTTCAACGAGTATGTGAAGTGTGCGAAAGTATGAGCCTGATGAGGGCAAATCCCAGACCTCTCCCAGACCTTACTTGCGTTATCCACTAAAATATTGATCGAAACCAGGTTTAATTGACTGTTTCAGTGTTGTACTTCATTACTACGTGATGCAATCCAGAAAAAGCCCAGGATCTAGCCATCAAGTATGAGAAATATGCGAAAGAATGAGCCTGATGAGAGCAAATCCCAGACCTAACCTAGACCTAACATGAATTATTCTCTAAAATATTGATCGAAACCAGGTTTAATTGACTGTTTCAGTGTGGTACCACATTACTACGTGATCCAAACCAGAAAAAGCCCCGGATCTGGCCAACGAGTATGCGAAAAATGCGAAAATATGAGCCAGATAAGGGCAAATCCTAGACCTAACCCAGACCTAACATGCGTTATCCTATAAAATATTTATCAAGACCAGGTTTAATTGATTGTTTCAGTGTGGTAACACATTACTACGTGATACACACCAGAAAAAACCCAAGACCCGTTCAACAAGTATGTGAGAAACGCGAAAGTATGAGCCTGATGAGGGCAAATCCCAGACCTATCCCAGACCTAACTTGCGTTATCCTCTAAAATATTGATCGAAACCAGGTTTAATCGACTGTTTCGGTGTGGTACCACATTGCTACGTGATCCAAACCAGAAAAAACCCAGGATCAGTTCAACAAGTATGTGAAAAACGCGAAAGTATGAGCCTGATGAGGGCGAATCCCAGACCTATCCCAGACCTAACTTGCGTTATCCTCTAAAATATTGATCGAAAACAGGTTTAATTTACTGTTTCAGCGTGGTACCACATTACTACGCGATACAATCCAGAAACAGCCCAGGATCTAGCCATGAAGTATGAGAAATATGCGAAAGTATGAGCCTGATGAGGGCATATCCTAGACCAAACCCAAACCTAACATGCGTTATCCTCTAAAATATTCATCCAAACCAAGTTTAATGGACTGCATCAGTGTGGTACCACTTTACTACGTGATTCAAAGCAGAAAAAACCCTCGATCAGGTCAACATGTATGTTAAAACTGCGAAAGTATGACCCTGATGAGGGCAAATCCCAGGCCTAACCTAGACCTGACATGCTTTGTCCTTTGAAATATTGATAGAAACCAGGTTTAATTGACTGTTTCAGTGTTGTACTTCATTACTACGTGATGCAATCCAGAAAAAGCCCAGGATCTAGCCATCAAGTATGAGAAATATGCGAAAGAATGAGCCTGATGAGGGAAAATCCTAGACCTAACCCAGACCAAATCTACGTTATCCTATAAAATATTTATCAAGACCAGGTTTAATTGATTGTTTCAGTGTGGTAACACATTACTACGTGATACACACCAGAAAAAACCCAAGACCCGTTCAACAAGTATGTGAAGAATGCGAAAGTATGAGTCTGATGAGTGAAAATCCCCGGCCTAACCTAGACCTAACATGCGTTGTCCTCAAAAATATTGATCGAAACCAGGTTTAATCGACTGTTTCAGCGTTGTACTTCATTACTACGTGATGCAATCCAGAAAAAGCCCAGGATCTATCCATCAAGTATGAGAAATATGCGAAAGAATGAGCCTGATGAGAGCAAATCCCAGACCTAACCTAGACCTTACAAGAATTATTCTCTAAAATATTGATCAAAACCAGGTTTAATTGACTGTTTCAGTGTGGTACCACATTACTAGGTGATCCAATCCAGAAATAGCCCAGGATCCAGCCATGAAGTATGAGAAATATGCGAAAGTATGAGCCTGACGGGGGCAAATCCTAGACCTAACTCAGACCTAACATGCGTTATCCTCTAAAATATTTATCAAGACCAGGTTTAATTGAATGTTTCAGTGTTGTACCACATTACTACGTGATCCAAACCAGTAAAAACACAGGCTCCGTTCAACAAGTATGTGAAGAATGCGAAAGTATGAGTCTGATGAGTGAAAATCCCCGGCCTAACCTAGACCTAACATGCGTTGTCCTCAAAAATATTGATCGAAACCAGGTTTAATCGACTGTTTCAGTGTGGTCCCACATTACTACGTGATCCAAACCAGAAAAAACCCAGGATCAGTTCAACAAGTATGTGAGAAACGCGAAAGTATGAGCCTGACGAGGGCAAATCCCAGACCTATCCCAGACCTAACTTGCGTTATCCTCTAAAATATTGATCGAAACCAGGTTTATTTGACTGTTTCAGTGTGGTACCACATTACTACGTGATCCAATCCAGAAATAGCCCAGGATCTAGCCATGAAGTATGAGAAATATGCGAAAGTATGAGCCTGACGAGGGCAAATCCTAGACCTAACCCAGACCTAACATGCGTTATCCTCTAAAATATTTATCATGACCAGGTTTAATTGATTGTTTCAGTGTGGTCCCACATTACTACGTGATCCAAACCAGAAAAAGCCCCGGATCTGGCCAACGAGTATGCGAAAAATGCGAAAATATGAGCCAGATAAGGGCAAATCCTAGACCTAACCCAGACCTAACATGCGTTATCCTCTGAAATATTGATCGAAACCAGGTTTCATGGACTGTTTCAGTGTGATACCACATTACCACGTGATTCAAGCCAGAAAAAACCCAGGATCTAGCCATCAAGTATGAGAAATATGCGAAAGAATGAGCCAGATGAGAGCAAATGCCAGACCTAACATAGACCTAACATGAATTATTCTCTAAAATATTGATCGAAACCAGGTTTATTTGACTGTTTCAGTGTGGTACCACATTACTACGTGATCCAATCCAGAAATAGCCCAGGATCTAGCCATGAAGTATGAGAAATATGCGAAAGTATGAGCCTGATGAGGGCAAATCCTTGACCTAACCCAAACCTAACATGCGTTATCCTCTAAAATATTGATCCAAACCAGGTTTAATGGACTGCTTCAGTGTGGTACCACTTTACTACGTGATCCAAAGCAGAAAAAACCCTCGATCAGGTCAACGAGTATGCGAAAAATGCGAAAATATGAGCCAGATAAGGGCAAATCCTAGACCTAACCCAGACCTAACATGCGTTATCCTCTGAAATATTGATCGAAACCAGGTTTCATGGACTGTTTCAGTGTGATACCACATTACCACGTGATTCAAGCCAGAAAAAACCCAGGATCTAGCCATCAAGTATGAGAAATATGCGAAAGAATGAGCCAGATGAGAGCAAATGCCAGACCTAACATAGACCTAACATGAATTATTCTCTAAAATATTGATCGAAACCAGGTTTAATTGACTGTTTCAGCGTGGTACCGCATTATTACGTGATACAATCCAGAAACAGCCCAGGATCTAGCCATGAAGTATGAGAAATATGCGAAAGTATGAGCCTGATGAGGTCAAATCCTTGACCTAACCCAAACCTAACATGCGTTATCCTCTAAAATATTGATCCAAACCAGGTTTAATGGACTGCTTCAGTGTGGTACCACTTTACTACGTGATCCAAAGCAGAAAAAACCCTCGATCAGGTCAACATGTATGTTAAAACTGCGAAAGTATGACCCTGATGAGGGCATATCCCAGGCCTAACCTAGACCTAACATGCGCTGTCCTCTAAAATATTAATGGAAACCAGGTTTAATTGACTGTTTCAGTGTTGTACTACATTACTACGTGATGCAATCCAGAAAAAGCCCAGGATCTAGCCATCAACTATGAGAAATATGCGAAAGAATGAGCCTGATGAGAGGAAATCCCAGACCTAACCTAGACCTAACATGAATTATTCTCTAAACTATTGATCGAAACCAGGTTTAATTGACTGTTTCAGAGTGGTACCACATTACTACGTGATCCAAACCTGTAAAAACCCAGGATCCTTTCAACAAGTATGTGAAGAATGCGAAAGTATGAGTCTGATGAGTGAAAATCCTCGGTCTAACCTAGACCTAACATGCGTTATCCTCAAAAATATTGATCGAAACCAGGTTTAATCGACTGTTTCAGTGTGGTACCACATTACTACGTGATCCAAACCAGAAAAAACCCAGGATCTGTTCAACAAGTATGTGAAGTATGCGAAAGTATGAGTCTGATGAGGGCAAATCCCAGACCTAAACTAGACATAACTTTCGTTATCCTCTAAAATATTGATCGAAACCAGGTTTAATTGCCTGTTTTAGTGTGGTACCACTTTACTACCTGATCCAAAGCAGAAAAAACCCTCGATCAGGTCAACATGCATGTTATAACTGCGAAACAATGAGCCTGATGAGGGCAAATCCCAGACCTATCCCAGACCTAACATGCGTTATCCTCAAAAATATTAATCGAAACCAGGTTTAATCGACTGTTTCAGTGTGGTACCATATTAATACGTGATCCAAACCAGAAAAAACCCAGGATCTTGTCAACGAGTATGTGAAGTGTGCGAAAGTATGAGTCTGATGAGGGCTAATCCCAAACCAATCCCAGACCTAACTTGCGTTATCACCTAAAATAATGATCGAAACCAGGTTTAATTGACTGTTTTCGTTGTGGTACCACTTTACTACGTGATCCAAAGCAGGAAAAACCCTCGATCAGGTCAACATGCATGTTAAAACTGCGAAAGTATGACCCTGTTGAGCGCAAATCCCAGGCCTAACCCAAACCTAACATACGTTATCCTCTAAAATATTGATCCAAACCAGGTTTAATGGACTGCTTCAGTGTGGTACCACACTACTACGTGATCCAAACCAGAAAAAACCCAGGATCAGTTCAACAAGTATGTGAAAAACGCGAAAGTATGAGCCTGATGAGGGCAAATCCCAGACCTCTCCCAGACCTTACTTGCGTTATCCACTAAAATATTGATCGAAACCAGGTTTAATTGACTGTTTCAGTGTTGTACTTCATTACTACGTGATGCAATCCAGAAAAAGCCCAGGATCTAGCCATCAAGTATGAGAAATATGCGAAAGAATGAGCCTGATGAGAGCAAATCCCAGACCTAACCTAGACCTAACATGAATTATTCTCTAAAATATTGATCGAAACCAGGTTTAATTGACTGTTTCAGTGTGGTACCACATTACTACGTGATCCAAACCAGAAAAGCCCCGGATCTGGCCAACGAGTATGCGAAAAATGCGAAAATATGAGCCAGATAAGGGCAAATCCTAGACCTAACCCAGACCTAACATGCGTTATCCTCTGAAATATTGATCGAAACCAGGTTTCATGGACTGTTTCAGTGTGGTACCACTTTACTACGTGATCCAATCCAGAAATAGACCAGGATCTAGCCATGAAGTATGAGAAATATGCGAAAGTAAGAGCCTGATGAGGGCAAATCCTAGACCTATCCCAGACCTAACTTGCGTTATCCTCTAAAATATTGATCGAAACCAGGTTTAATTGACTGTTTCAGCGTGGTACCACATTACTGCGTGATACAATCCAGAAACAGCCCAGGATCTAGCCATGAAGTATGAGAAATATGCGAAAGTATGAGCCTGATGAGAGCAAATCCTAGACCTAACCCAGACCTAACATGCGTTATCCTCTAAAATATTGATCGAAACCAGGTTTACTTGACTGCTTCAGTGTGGCCCCACATTACTACTTGATCGAAACCAGAAAAAACCCAGGATCCGTACAACAAGTATGTGAAGAATGCGAAAGTATGAGTCTGATGAGGGAAAATCCCAGGCCTAACCTAGACCTAACATGAATTATTCTCTAAAATATTGATCGAAACCAGGTTTACTTGACTGCTTCAGTGTGGCCCCACATTACTACTTGATCGAAACCAGAAAAAACCCAGGATCCGTACAACAAGTATGTGAAGAATGCGAAAGTATGAGTCTGATGAGGGAAAATCCCAGGCCTAACCTAGACCTAACATGCGTCATCCTCTAAAATATTGATCGAAACCAGGTTTAATCCACTGTTTCAGTGTGGTCCCACATTACTACGTGATCCAAACCAGAAAAAACCCAGGATCCGTTCAACAAGTATGTGAAGAATGCGAAAGTATGAGTCTGATGAGGTCAAATCCCAGACCTATCCCAGACTTAACTTGCGTTATCCTCTAAAATATTGATCGAAACCAGGTTTAATCGACTGCTTCAACGTGGTACCACATTACTACGTGATACAATCCAGAAAAAGCCCAGGATCTAGCCATGAAGTATGAGAAATATGCGAAAGTATGAGCCTGATGAGGGCAAATCCTAGACCTAACCCAGACCTAACATGCGTTATTCTGTAAAATTTTTACCAAGACCAGGTTTAATTGAATGTTTCATTGTGCTACCTCATTACTACGTGATCAAAACCAGAAAAAACCCAGGATCCGTTCAACAAGTATGTGAAGAATGCGAAAGTATGAGTCTGTTCAGTGAAAATCTCAGGCCTTACCTAGACCTAACTTGCGTTGTCCTCTAAAATATTGATGGAAACCTGGTTTCATTGACTGTTTCAGTGTGGTACTACATTACTACGTGATGCAATCCAGAAAACGCCCAGGATCTAGCCATCAAGTATGAGAAATATGCGAAAGAATGAGCCTGATGAGAGCAAATCCCAGACCTAACCTAGAGCTAACATGCGTTATCCTCTAAAATATTGAGCGAAACCAGGTTTAATGGACTGTTTCAGTGTGGTACCACACTACTTCGTGATCCAACCCAGAAAAATCCCAGGATCTGTTCAACAAGTATGTGAAAAACGCTAAACTGTGATCCTGATGAGGGCAAATCTTAGACCTAACCCAGACCTGAGATGCGTTATCCTCTAAAATATTTATCCAGACCAGGTTTCATTGAATGTTTCAGTGTGATACCACTTTACTACGTGATCCAATCCAGAAATAGCCCAGGATCTAGCCATGAAATATGAGAAATATGCGAAAGTATGAGCCTGATGAGGGCAAATCCCAGACCTATCCCAGACCTAACTTGCGTTGTCCTCTAAGATATTGATGGAAACCAGGTTTAATTGACTGTTTCAGTGTTCTACTTCATTACTACGTGATCCAAACCCGAAAAAACCCAGGATCTGTTCAACATGTATGAGAAATATGCGAAAGAATGAGCCTGATGAGAGCTTAGCCCAGACCTATCCTAGACCTAACATGAATTATTCTCTAAAATATTGATCGAAAACAGGTTTACTTGACTGTTTCAGTGTGGTCCCACATTACTACCTGATCCAAACCAGAAAAAACCCAGGATCCGTTCAACAAGTATGTGAAGAATGCGAAAGTATGAGTCTGATGGGTGAAAATCCCAGGCCTAACCTAGACCTAACTTGCGTTATCCTCTAAAATATTGATCGAAACCAGGTTTAATCGACTGTTTCAGTATGGTACCACATTACTACGTGATCCAAACCAGAAAAAACCCAGGATCCGTTCAACAAGTATGTGAAGAATGCGAAAGTATGAGCCTGATGAGGGCAAATCCCAGACATATCCCAGACCTAACTTGCGTTGTCCTCTAAGATATTGATGGAAACCAGGTTTAATTGACTGTTTCAGTGTTGTACTTCATTACTGCGTGATGCAATCCAGAAAAAGCCCAGCAGCTAGCCATCAAGTATGAGAAATATGCGAAAGAATGAGCCTGATGAGAGCAAATCCCAGGCCTAACCTAGACCTAACATGAATTATTCTCTAAAATATTGATCGACACCAGGTATGCTTGACTGCTTCAGTGTGGTCCCACATTACTACGTGATCCAAACCAGAAAAAACCCAGGATCCGTTCAACAAGTATGTGAAGAATGCTTAAGTATGAGTCTGATGCGGTCAAATCCCAGACCTATCCCAGACATAACTTGCGTTATCCTCTAAAATATTGATCGAAACCAGGTTTAATCGACTGTTTCAGCGTGGTACCACATTACTACGTGATACAATCCAGAAACAGCCCAGGATCTAGCCATGAAGTATGAGAAATATGCGATAGTATGAGCCTGATGAGGGCAAATCCTAGACCTAACCCAAACCTAACATGCGTTATACTCTAAAATATTTATCAAGACCAGGTTTAATTGAATGTTTCAGTGTGGTACCACATTACTACATGAACCAAACCAGAAAAAACCCAGGATCCGTTCAACAGGTATGTTAAAACTGCGACAGTGTGACCCTGATGAGGGCAAATCCCAGGCCTAACCTAGACCTAACATGCGTTGTCCTCTAAAATATTGATGGAAACCAGGTTTAATTGCCTGTTTCAGTGTTGTACTTCATTACTACGTGATGCAATCCAGAAAAAGCCCAGGATCTAGCCATCAAGTATGAGAAATATACGAAAGAATGAGCCTGATGAGAGCAAGTCCCAGACCTAACCTAGACCTAACATGAATTATTCTCTAAAATATTGATCAAAACCAGGTTTAATTGACTGTTTCAGTGTGGTACCACATTACTACGTGATCCAATCCAGAAATAGCCCAGGATCTAGCCATGAAGTATGAGAAATATGCGAAAGCATGAGCCTGATGAGGGCAAATCCTAGACCTAACCCAGACCTAACATGCGTTATTCTGTAAAATTTTTATCAAGACCAGGTTTAATTGAATGTTTCATTGTGGTACCTCATTACTACGTGATCAAAACCAGAAAAAACCCAGGATCCGTTCAACAAGTATGTGAAGAATGCGAAAGTATGAGTCTGATCAGTGAAAATCTCAGGCCTTACCTAGACCTAACTTGCGTTGTCCTCTAAAATACTGATGGAAACCAAGTTTCATTGACTGTTTCAGTGTGGTACTACATTACTACGTGATGCAATCCAGAAAACGCCCAGGATGTAGCCATCAAGTATGAGAAATATGCGAAAGAATGAGCCTGATGAGAGCAAATCCCAGACCTAACATAGAGCTAACATGCGTTATCCTCTAAAATATTGAGCGAAACCAGGTTTAATGGACTGTTTCAGTGTGGTACCACACTACTTCGTGATCCAAACCAGAAAAATCCCAGGATCTGTTCAACAAGTATGTGAAAAACGCTAAACTGTGAGCCTGACGAGGGCAAATCTTACACCTAACCCAGACCTAAGATGCGATATCCTCTAAAATATTTATCCAGACCAGGTTTCATTGAATGTTTCATTGTGGTACCTCATTACTACGTGATCAAAACCAGAAAAAACCCAGGATCCGTTCAACAAGTATGTGAAGAATGCGAAAGTATGAGTCTGATGGGTGAAAATCCCAGGCCTAACCTAGACCTAACATGCGTTATCCTCTAAAATATTGATCGAAACCTGGTTTAATCGACTGTTTCAGTGTGGTACCACATTACTATGTGATCCAAACCAGAAAATAACCCAGGATCTGTTCAAGGAGTATGTGAAGTGTGCGAAACTATGAGTCTGATGAGGACAAATCCCAGACCTCTCCCAGACCTAACTTGCGTTATCCTCTAAAATATTGATCGAAACCAGGTTTAATCGACTGTTTCAGTATGGTACCACATTACTACGTGATCCAAACCAGAAAAAACCCAGGATCCGTCCAACAAGTATGTGAAGAATGCGATAGTATGAGTCTGATGAGTGAAAATCCCAGACCTAACCTAGACCTAACATGCGTTATCCTCTAAAATATTGATCCAAACCAGGTTTAATGGACTGTTTCAGCGTGGTACCACACTACTACGTGATCCAAACCAGAAAAAACCCAGGATCCGTTCAACAAGTATGTGAAGAATGCGAAAGTATGAGTCTGATGAGTGAAAATCCCAGGCCTAACCTAGACCTAACATGCGTTATCCTCAAAAATATTGATCGAAACCTGGTTTAATCGACTGTTTCAGTGTGGTACCACATTACTATGTGATCCAAACCAGAAAAAACCCAGGATCTGTTCAACAAGTATGTGAAAAACGCTAAACTGTGAGCCTGATGAGGGCATATCTTAGACCTAACCCAGACCTAAGATGCGTTAACCTCTAAAATATTTATCCAGACCAGGTTTCATTGAATGTTTCAGTGTGGTACCACTTTACTACGTGATTCAATCCAAAATTAGCCCAGGATCTAGCCATGAAGTATGAGAAATATGCGAAAGTAAGAGCGTGATGAGGGCAAATCCTAGACCTATCCCAGACCTAACTTGCGTTATCCTCTAAAATATTTATCAAGACCAGGTTTAATTGAATGTTTCAGTGTGGTACCACATTACTACGTGATCCAAACTAGAAAAAACCCAGGATCCGTTCAACAAGTATGTGTAGGGTGCGAAAGTATGAGTCTGATCAGTGAAAATCTCAGGCCTTACCTAGACCTAACTTGCGTTGTCCTCTAAAATATTGATGGAAAGCAGGTTTCATTGACTGTTTCAGTGTGGTACTACATTACTACGTGATGCAATCCAGAAAAAGCCCAGGATCTAGCCGTCAAGTATGAGAAATATGCGAAAGAATGAGCCTGATGAGAGCAAATCCTAGACCTAACCCAGACCTAACATGCGTTATCCTCTAAAATATTTATCAAGATCAGGTTTAATTGACTGTTTCAGCGTGGTACCACATTACTGCGTGATACAATCCAGAAACAGCCCAGGATCTAGCCATGAAGTATGAGAAATATGCGAAAGTATGAGCCTGATGAGAGCAAATCCTAGACCTAACCCAGACCTAACATGCGTTATCCTCTAAAATATTTATCAAGATCAGGTTTAATTGACTGTTTCAGTGTGGTACCACTTTACTACGTGATCCAATCCAGAAATAGACCAGGATCTAGCCATGAAGTATGAGAAATATGCGAAAGTAAGAGCCTGATGAGGGCAAATCCTAGACCTATCCCAGACCTAACTTGCGTTATCCTCTAAAATATTGATCGAAACCAGGTTTAATTGACTGTTTCAGCGTGGTACCACATTACTGCGTGATACAATCCAGAAACAGCCCAGGATCTAGCCATGAAGTATGAGAAATATGCGAAAGTATGAGCCTGATGAGAGCAAATCCTAGACCTAACCCAGACCTAACATGCGTTATCCTCTAAAATATTTATCAAGATCAGGTTTAATTGATTGTTTCAGTGTGGTCCCACATTACTACGTGATTCAAACCAGAAAAAACCCAGAATCTGTTCAACATGTATGAGAAATATGCGAAAGAATGAGCCTGATGAGAGCAAATCCCTGACCTAACCTAGACCTAACATGAATTATTCTCTAAAATATTGATCGAAACCAGGTTTACTTGACTGCTTCAGTGTGGCCCACATTACTACGTGATCCAAACCAGAAAAAACCCAGGATCCGTTCAACAAGTATGTGAAGAATGCGAAAGTATGAGTCTGATGAGGTCAAATCCCAGACCTATCCCAGACTTAACTTGCGTTATCCTCTAAAATATTGATCGAAACCAGGTTTAATCGACTGTTTCAACGTGGTACCACATTACTACGTGATACAATCCAGAAAATGCCCAGGATCTAGCCATGAAGTATGAGAAATATGCGAAAGTATGAGCCTGATGAGGGCAAATCCTAGACCTAACCCAGACCTAACATGCGTTATTCTGTAAAATTTTTATCAAGACCAGGTTTAATTGAATGTTTCATTGTGCTACCTCATTACTACGTGATCAAAACCAGAAAAAACCCAGGATCCGTTCAACAAGTATGTGAAGAATGCGAAAGTATGAGTCTGTTCAGTGAAAATCTCAGGCCTTACCTAGACCTAACTTGCGTTGTCCTCTAAAATATTGATGGAAACCTGGTTTCATTGACTGTTTCAGTGTGGTACTACATTACTACGTGATGCAATCCAGAAAACGCCCAGGATCTAGCCATCAAGTATGAGAAATATGCGAAAGAATGAGCCTGATGAGAGCAAATCCCAGACCTAACCTAGAGCTAACATGCGTTATCCTCTAAAATATTGAGCGAAACCAGGTTTAATGGACTGTTTCAGTGTGGTACCACACTACTTCGTGATCCAACCCAGATAAATCCCAGGATCTGTTCAACAAGTATGTGAAAAACGCTAAACTGTGATCCTGATGAGGGCAAATCTTAGACCTAACCCAGACCTGAGATGCGTTATCCTCTAAAATATTTATCCAGACCAGGTTTCATTGAATGTTTCAGTGTGGTACCACTTTACTACGTGATCCAATCCAGAAATAGCCCAGGATCTAGCCATGAAGTATGAGAAATATGCGAAAGTATGAGCCTGATGAGGGCAAATCCCAGACCTATCCCAGACCTAACTTGCGTTGTCCTCTAAGATATTGATGGAAACCAGGTTTAATTGACTGTTTCAGTGTTCTACTTCATTACTACGTGATCCAAACCCGAAAAAACCCAGGATCTGTTCAACATGTATGAGAAATATGCGAAAGAATGAGCCTGATGAGAGCTTAGCCCAGACCTATCCTAGACCTAACATGAATTATTCTCTAAAATATTGATCGAAAACAGGTTTACTTGACTGTTTCAGTGTGGTCCCACATTACTACCTGATCCAAACCAGAAAAAACCCAGGATCCGTTCAACAAGTATGTGAAGAATGCGAAAGTATGAGTCTGATGGGTGAAAATCCCAGGCCTAACCTAGACCTAACATGCGTTATCCTCTAAAATATTGATCGATACCTGGTTTAATCGACGGTTTCAGTGTGGTACCACATTACTATGTGATCCAAACCAGAAAATAACCCAGGATCTGTTCAAGGAGTATGTGAAGTGTGCGAAAGTATGAGTCTGATGAGGTCAAATCCCAGACCTCTCCCAGACCTAACTTGCGTTATCCTCTAAAATATTGATCGAAACCAGGTTTAATCGACTGTTTCTGTATGGTACCACATTACTACGTGATCCAAACCAGAAAAAACCCAGGATCCGTCCAACAAGTATGTGAAGAATGCGATAGTATGAGTCCGATGAGTGAAAATCCCAGACCTAACCTAGACCTAACATGCGTTATCCTCTAAAATATTGATCCAAACCAGGTTTAATGGACTGTTTCAGCGTGGTACCACACTACTACGTGATCCAAACCAGAAAAAACCCAGGATCTGTTCAACAAGTGTGTGAAAAACGCGAAAGTATGAGCCTGATGAGGGCAAATCCCAGACATATCCCAGACCTAACTTGCGTTGTCCTCTAAGATATTGATGGAAACCAGGTGTAATTGACTGTTTCAGTGTTGTACTTCATTACTACGTGATGCAATCCAGAAAAAGCCCAGCAGCTAGCCATCAAGTATGAGAAATATGCGAAAGAATGAGCCTGATGAGAGCATATCCCAGGCCTAACCTAGACCTAACATGAATTATTCTCTAAAATATTGATCGACACCAGGTATGCTTGACTGCTTCAGTGTGGTCCCACATTACTACGTGATCCAAACCAGAAAAAACCCAGGATCCGTTCAACAAGTATGTGAAGAATGCGAAAGTATGAGTCTGATGCGGTCAAATCCCAGACCTATCCCAGACATAACTTGCGTTATCCTCTAAAATATTGATCGAAACCAGGTTTAATCGACTGTTTCAGCGTGGTACCACATTACTACGTGATACCATCCAGAAACAGCCCAGGATCTAGCCATGAAGTATGAGAAATATGCGATAGTATGAGCCTGATGAGGGCAAATCCTAGACCTAACCAAAACCTAACATGCGTTATACTCTAAAATATTTATCAAGACCAGGTTTAATTGAATGTTTCAGTGTGGTACCACATTACTACATGAACCAAACCAGAAAAAACCCAGGATCCGTTCAACAGGTATGTTAAAACTGCGACAGTGTGACCCTGATGAGAGCAAATCCCAGGCCTAACCTAGACCTAACATGCGTTGTCCTCTAAAATATTGATGGAAACCAGGTTTAATTGCCTGTTTCAGTGTTGTACTTCATTACTACGTGATGCAATCCAGAAAAAGCCCAGCAGCTAGCCATCAAGTATGAGAAATATGCGAATGAATGAGCCTGATGAGAGCAAATCCCAGGCCTAACCTAGACCTAACATGAATTATTCTCTAAAATATTGATCGACACCAGGTATGCTTGACTGCTTCAGTGTGGTCCCACATTACTACGTGATCCAAACCAGAAAAAACCCAGGATCCGTTCAACAAGTATGTGAAGAATGCGAAAGTATGAGTCTGATGAGGTCAAATCCCAGACCTATCCCAGACATAACTTGCGTTATCCTCTAAAATATTGATCGAAACCAGGTTTAATCGACTGTTTCAGCGTGGTACCACATTACTACGTGATACAATCCAGAAACAGCCCAGGATCTAGCCATGAAGTATGAGAAATATGCGATAGTATGAGCCTGATGAGGGCAAATCCTAGACCTAACCCAAACCTAACACGCGTTATTCTGTAAAATTTTTATCAAGACCAGGTTTAATTGAATGTTTCATTGTGGTACCTCATTACTACGTGATCAAAACCAGAAAAAACCCAGGATCCGTTCAACAAGTATGTGAAGAATGCGAAAGTATGAGTCTGATCAGTGAAAATCTCAGGCCTTACCTAGACCTAACTTGCGTTGTCCTCTAAAATACTGATGGAAACCAAGTTTCATTGACTGTTTCAGTGTGGTACTACATTACTACGTGATGCAATCCAGAAAACGCCCAGGATGTAGCCATCAAGTATGAGAAATATGCGAAAGAATGAGCCTGATGAGAGCAAATCCCAGACCTAACATAGAGCTAACATGCGTTATCCTCTAAAATATTGAGCGAAACCAGGTTTAATGGACTGTTTCAGTGTGGTACCACACTACTTCGTGATCCAAACCAGAAAAATCCCAGGATCTGTTCAACAAGTATGTGAAAAACGCTAAACTGTGAGCCTGACGAGGGCAAATCTTACACCTAACCCAGACCTAAGATGCGATATCCTCTAAAATATTTATCCAGACCAGGTTTCATTGAATGTTTCATTGTGGTACCTCATTACTACGTGATCAAAACCAGAAAAAACCCAGGATCCGTTCAACAAGTATGTGAAGAATGCGAAAGTATGAGTCTGATGGGTGAAAATCCCAGGCCTAACCTAGACCTAACATGCGTTATCCTCTAAAATATTGATCGAAACCTGGTTTAATCGACTGTTTCAGTATGGTACCACATTACTACGTGATCCAAACCAGAAAAAACCCAGGATCCGTCCAACAAGTATGTGAAGAATGCGATAGTATGAGTCTGATGAGTGAAAATCCCAGACCTAACCTAGACCTAACATGCGTTATCCTCTAAAATATTGATCGAAACCAGGTTTAATCGACTGTTTCAGTATGGTACCACATTACTACGTGATCCAAACCAGAAAAAACCCAGGATCCGTCCAACAAGTATGTGAAGAATGCGATAGTATGAGTCTGATGAGTGAAAATCCCAGACCTAACCTAGACCTAACATGCGTTATCCTCTAAAATATTGATCCAAACCAGGTTTAATGGACTGTTTCAGCGTGGTACCACACTACTACGTGATCCAAACCAGAAAAAACCCAGGATCCGTTCAACAAGTATGTGAAGAATGCGAAAGTATGAGTCTGATGAGTGAAAATCCCAGGCCTAACCTAGACCTAACATGCGTTATCCTCAAAAATATTGATCGAAACCTGGTTTAATCGACTGTTTCAGTGTGGTACCACATTACTATGTGATCCAAACCAGAAAAAACCCAGGATCTGTTCAACAAGTATGTGAAAAACGCTAAACTGTGAGCCTGATGAGGGCATATCTTAGACCTAACCCAGACCTAAGATGCGTTAACCTCTAAAATATTTATCCAGACCAGGTTTCATTGAATGTTTCTGTGTGGTACCACTTTACTACGTGATTCAATCCAAAATTAGCCCAGGATCTGTAGCCATGAAGTATGAGAAATATGCGAAAGTAAGAGCGTGATGAGGGCAAATCCTAGACCTATCCCAGACCTAACTTGCGTTATCCTCTAAAATATTTATCAAGACCAGGTTTAATTGAATGTTTCAGTGTGGTACCACATTACTACGTGATCCAAACTAGAAAAAACCCAGGATCCGTTCAACAAGTATGTGTAGAATGCGAAAGTATGAGTCTGATCAGTGAAAATCTCAGGCCTTACCTAGACCTAACTTGCGTTGTCCTCTAAAATATTGATGGAAACCAGGTTTCATTGACTGTTTCAGTGTGGTACTACATTACTACGTGATGCAATCCAGAAAAAGCCCAGGATCTAGCCGTCAAGTATGAGAAATATGCGAAAGAATGAGCCTGATGAGAGCAAATCCTAGACCTCTCCCAGACCTAACTTGCGTTATTCTGTAAAATATTGATCAAAACCAGGTTTAATTGACTGTTTCAGTGTGGTACCACATTACTACGTGATCCAATCCAGAAATAGCCCAGGATCTAGCCATGAAGTATGAGAAATATGCGAAAGCATGAGCCTGATGAGGGCAAATCCTAGACCTAACCCAAACCTAACACGCGTTATTCTGTAAAATTTTTATCAAGACCAGGTTTAATTGAATGTTTCATTGTGGTACCTCATTACTACGTGATCAAAACCAGAAAAAACCCAGGATCCGTTCAACAAGTATGTGTAGAATGCGAAAGTATGAGTCTGATCAGTGAAAATCTCAGGCCTTACCTAGACCTAACTTGCGTTGTCCTCTAAAATATTGATGGAAACCAGGTTTCATTGACTGTTTCAGTGTGGTACTACATTACTACGTGATGCAATCCAGAAAAAACCCAGGATCCGTCCAACAAGTATGTGAAGAATGCGATAGTATGAGCCTGATGAGGGCAAATCCTAGACCTAACCCAAACCTAACATGCGTTATACTCTAAAATATTTATCAAGACCAGGTTTAATTGAATGTTTCAGTGTGGTACCACATTACTACATGAACCAAACCAGAAAAAACCCAGGATCCGTTCAACAGGTATGTTAAAACTGCGACAGTGTGACCCTGATGAGGGCAAATCCCAGGCCTAACCTAGACCTAACATGCGTTGTCCTCTAAAATATTGATGGAAACCAGGTTTAATTGCCTGTTTCAGTGTTGTACTTCATTACTACGTGATGCAGTCCAGAAAAAGCCCAGGATCTAGCCATCAAGTATGAGAAATATACGAAAGAATGAGCCTGATGAGAGCAAATCCCAGACCTAACCTAGACCTAACATGAATTATTCTCTAAAATATTGATCAAAACCAGGTTTAATTGACTGTTTCAGTGTGGTACCACATTACTACGTGATCCAATCCAGAAATAGCCCAGGATCTAGCCATGAAGTATGAGAAATATGCGAAAGCATGAGCCTGATGAGGGCAAATACTAGACCTAACCCAGACCTAACATGCGTTATTCTGTAAAATTTTTATCAAGACCAGGTTTAATTGAATGTTTCATTGTGGTACCTCATTACTACGTGATCAAAACCAGAAAAAACCCAGGATCCGTTCAACAAGTATGTGAAGAATGCGAAAGTATGAGTCTGATCAGTGAAAATCTCAGGCCTTACCTAGACCTAACTTGCGTTGTCCTCTAAAATACTGATGGAAACCAAGTTTCATTGACTGTTTCAGTGTGGTACCACATTACTATGTGATCCAAACCAGAAAAAACCCAGGATCTGTTCAACAAGTATGTGAAAAACGCTAAACTGTGAGCCTGATGAGTGCATATCTTAGACCTAACCCAGACCTAAGATGCGTTAACCTCTAAAATATTTATCCAGACCAGGTTTCATTGAATGTTTCAGTGTGGTACCACTTTACTACGTGATTCAATCCAAAATTAGCCCAGGATCTAGCCATGAAGTATGAGAAATATGCGAAAGTAAGAGCGTGATGAGGGCAAATCCTAGACCTATCCCAGACCTAACTTGCGTTATCCTCTAAAATATTTATCAAGACCAGGTTTAATTGAATGTTTCAGTGTGGTACCACATTACTACGTGATCCAAACTAGAAAAAACCCAGGATCCGTCCAACAAGTATGTGAAGAATGCGATAGTATGAGTCTGATGAGTGAAAATCCCAGACCTATCCCAGACCTAACTTGCGTTATCCTCTAAAATATTTATCAAGACCAGGTTTAATTGAATGTTTCAGTGTGGTACCACATTACTACGTGATCCAAACTAGAAAAAACCCAGGATCCGTTCAACAAGTATGTGTAGAATGCGAAAGTATGAGTCTGATCAGTGAAAATCTCAGGCCTTACCTAGACCTAACTTGCGTTGTCCTCTAAAATATTGATGGAAACCAGGTTTCATTGACTGTTTCAGTGTGGTACTACATTACTACGTGATGCAATCCAGAAAAAGCCCAGGATCTAGCCGTCAAGTATGAGAAATATGCGAAAGTATGAGCCTGATGAGAGCAAATCCTAGACCTAACCCAGACCTAACATGCGTTATCCTCTAAAATATTTATCAAGATCAGGTTTAATTGATTGTTTCAGTGTGGTCCCACATTACTACGTGATCCAAACCAGAAAAAACCCAGTATCTGTTCAACATGTATGAGAAATATGCGAAAGAATGAGCCTGATGAGAGCAAATCCCTGACCTAACCTAGACCTAACATGAATTATTCTCTAAAATATTGATCGAAACCAGGTTTACTTGACTGCTTCAGTGTGGCCCCACATTACTACTTGATCGAAACCAGAAAAAACCCAGGATCCGTACAACAAGTATGTGAAGAATGCGAAAGTATGAGTCTGATGAGGGAAAATCCCAGGCCTAACCTAGACCTAACATGCGTCATCCTCTAAAATATTGATCGAAACCAGGTTTAATCCACTGTTTCAGTGTGGTCCCACATTACTACGTGATCCAAACCAGAAAAAACCCAGGATCCGTTCAACAAGTATGTGAAGAATGCGAAAGTATGAGTCTGATGAGGTCAAATCCCAGACCTATCCCAGACTTAACTTGCGTTATCCTCTAAAATATTGATGGAAACCAGGTTTCATTGACTGTTTCAGTGTGGTACTACATTACTACGTGATGCAATCCAGAAAACGCCCAGGATCTAGCCATCAAGTATGAGAAATATGCGAAAGAATGAGCCTGATGAGAGCAAATCCCAGACCTAACCTAGAGCTAACATGCGTTATCCTCTAAAATATTGAGCGAAACCAGGTTTAATGGACTGTTTCAGTGTGGTACCACACTACTTCGTGATCCAACCCAGAAAAATCCCAGGATCTGTTCAACAAGTATGTGAAAAACGCTAAACTGTGATCCTGATGAGGGCAAATCTTAGACCTAACCCAGACCTAACTTGCGTTGTCCTCTAAGATATTGATGGAAACCAGGTTTAATTGACTGTTTCAGTGTTCTACTTCATTACTACGTGATCCAAACCCGAAAAAACCCAGGATCTGTTCAACATGTATGAGAAATATGCGAAAGAATGAGCCTGATGAGAGCTTAGCCCAGACCTATCCTAGACCTAACATGAATTATTCTCTAAAATATTGATCGAAAACAGGTTTACTTGACTGTTTCAGTGTGGTCCCACATTACTACGTGATACAATCCAGAAACAGCCCAGGATCTAGCCATGAAGTATGAGAAATATGCGATAGTATGAGCCTGATGAGGGCAAATCCTAGACCTAACCCAAACCTAACATGCGTTATACTCTAAAATATTTATCAAGACCAGGTTTAATTGAATGTTTCAGTGTGGTACCACATTACTACATGAACCAAACCAGAAAAAACCCAGGATCCGTTCAACAGGTATGTTAAAACTGCGACAGTGTGACCCTGATGAGGGCAAATCCCAGGCCTAACCTAGACCTAACATGCGTTGTCCTCTAAAATATTGATGGAAACCAGGTTTAATTGCCTGTTTCAGTGTTGTACTTCATTACTACGTGATGCAATCCAGAAAAAGCCCAGGATCTAGCCATCAAGTATGAGAAATATACGAAAGAATGAGCCTGATGAGAGCAAGTCCCAGACCTAACCTAGACCTAACATGAATTATTCTCTAAAATATTGATCAAAACCAGGTTTAATTGACTGTTTCAGTGTGGTACCACATTACTACGTGATCCAATCCAGAAATAGCCCAGGATCTAGCCATGAAGTATGAGAAATATGCGAAAGCATGAGCCTGATGAGGGCAAATCCTAGACCTAACCCAGACCTAACATGCGTTATTCTGTAAAATTTTTATCAAGACCAGGTTTAATTGAATGTTTCATTGTGGTACCTCATTACTACGTGATCAAAACCAGAAAAAACCCAGGATCCGTTCAACAAGTATGTGAAGAATGCGAAAGTATGAGTCTGATCAGTGAAAATCTCAGGCCTTACCTAGACCTAACTTGCGTTGTCCTCTAAAATACTGATGGAAACCAAGTTTCATTCACTGTTTCAGTGTGGTACTACATTACTACGTGATGCAATCCAGAAAACGCCCAGGATGTAGCCATCAAGTATGAGAAATATGCGAAAGAATGAGCCTGATGAGAGCAAATCCCAGACCTAACATAGAGCTAACATGCGTTATCCTCTAAAATATTGAGCGAAACCAGGTTTAATGGACTGTTTCAGTGTGGTACCACACTACTTCGTGATCCAAACCAGAAAAATCCCAGGATCTGTTCAACAAGTATGTGAAAAACGCTAAACTGTGAGCCTGACGAGGGCAAATCTTACACCTAACCCAGACCTAAGATGCGATATCCTCTAAAATATTTATCCAGACCAGGTTTCATTGAATGTTTCATTGTGGTACCTCATTACTACGTGATCAAAACCAGAAAAAACCCAGGATCCGTTCAACAAGTATGTGAAGAATGCGAAAGTATGAGTCTGATGGGTGAAAATCCCAGGCCTAACCTAGACCTAACATGCGTTATCCTCTAAAATATTGATCGAAACCTGGTTTAATCGACTGTTTCAGTGTGGTACCACATTACTATGTGATCCAAACCAGAAAATAACCCAGGATCTGTTCAAGGAGTATGTGAAGTGTGCGAAACTATGAGTCTGATGAGGACAAATCCCAGACCTCTCCCAGACCTAACTTGCGTTATCCTCTAAAATATTGATCGAAACCAGGTTTAATCGACTGTTTCAGTATGGTACCACATTACTACGTGATCCAAACCAGAAAAAACCCAGGATCCGTCCAACAAGTATGTGAAGAATGCGATAGTATGAGTCTGATGAGTGAAAATCCCAGACCTAACCTAGACCTAACATGCGTTATCCTCTAAAATATTGATCCAAACCAGGTTTAATGGACTGTTTCAGCGTGGTACCACACTACTACGTGATCCAAACCAGAAAAAACCCAGGATCCGTTCAACAAGTATGTGAAGAATGCGAAAGTATGAGTCTGATGAGTGAAAATCCCAGGCCTAACCTAGACCTAACATGCGTTATCCTCAAAAATATTGATCGAAACCTGGTTTAATCGACTGTTTCAGTGTGGTACCACATTACTATGTGATCCAAACCAGAAAAAACCCAGGATCTGTTCAACAAGTATGTGAAAAACGCTAAACTGTGAGCCTGATGAGGGCATATCTTAGACCTAACCCAGACCTAAGATGCGTTAACCTCTAAAATATTTATCCAGACCAGGTTTCATTGAATGTTTCAGTGTGGTACCACTTTACTACGTGATTCAATCCAAAATTAGCCCAGGATCTAGCCATGAAGTATGAGAAATATGCGAAAGTAAGAGCGTGATGAGGGCAAATCCTAGACCTATCCCAGACCTAACTTGCGTTATCCTCTAAAATATTTATCAAGACCAGGTTTAATTGAATGTTTCAGTGTGGTACCACATTACTACGTGATCCAAACTAGAAAAAACCCAGGATCCGTTCAACAAGTATGTGTAGGGTGCGAAAGTATGAGTCTGATCAGTGAAAATCTCAGGCCTTACCTAGACCTAACTTGCGTTGTCCTCTAAAATATTGATGGAAAGCAGGTTTCATTGACTGTTTCAGTGTGGTACTACATTACTACGTGATGCAATCCAGAAAAAGCCCAGGATCTAGCCGTCAAGTATGAGAAATATGCGAAAGAATGAGCCTGATGAGAGCAAATCCTAGACCTAACCCAGACCTAACATGCGTTATCCTCTAAAATATTTATCAAGATCAGGTTTAATTGACTGTTTCAGCGTGGTACCACATTACTGCGTGATACAATCCAGAAACAGCCCAGGATCTAGCCATGAAGTATGAGAAATATGCGAAAGTATGAGCCTGATGAGAGCAAATCCTAGACCTAACCCAGACCTAACATGCGTTATCCTCTAAAATATTTATCAAGATCAGGTTTAATTGACTGTTTCAGTGTGGTACCACTTTACTACGTGATCCAATCCAGAAATAGACCAGGATCTAGCCATGAAGTATGAGAAATATGCGAAAGTAAGAGCCTGATGAGGGCAAATCCTAGACCTATCCCAGACCTAACTTGCGTTATCCTCTAAAATATTGATCGAAACCAGGTTTAATTGACTGTTTCAGCGTGGTACCACATTACTGCGTGATACAATCCAGAAACAGCCCAGGATCTAGCCATGAAGTATGAGAAATATGCGAAAGTATGAGCCTGATGAGAGCAAATCCTAGACCTAACCCAGACCTAACATGCGTTATCCTCTAAAATATTTATCAAGATCAGGTTTAATTGATTGTTTCAGTGTGGTCCCACATTACTACGTGATTCAAACCAGAAAAAACCCAGAATCTGTTCAACATGTATGAGAAATATGCGAAAGAATGAGCCTGATGAGAGCAAATCCCTGACCTAACCTAGACCTAACATGAATTATTCTCTAAAATATTGATCGAAACCAGGTTTACTTGACTGCTTCAGTGTGGCCCACATTACTACGTGATCCAAACCAGAAAAAACCCAGGATCCGTTCAACAAGTATGTGAAGAATGCGAAAGTATGAGTCTGATGAGGTCAAATCCCAGACCTATCCCAGACTTAACTTGCGTTATCCTCTAAAATATTGATCGAAACCAGGTTTAATCGACTGTTTCAACGTGGTACCACATTACTACGTGATACAATCCAGAAAATGCCCAGGATCTAGCCATGAAGTATGAGAAATATGCGAAAGTATGAGCCTGATGAGGGCAAATCCTAGACCTAACCCAGACCTAACATGCGTTATTCTGTAAAATTTTTATCAAGACCAGGTTTAATTGAATGTTTCATTGTGCTACCTCATTACTACGTGATCAAAACCAGAAAAAACCCAGGATCCGTTCAACAAGTATGTGAAGAATGCGAAAGTATGAGTCTGTTCAGTGAAAATCTCAGGCCTTACCTAGACCTAACTTGCGTTGTCCTCTAAAATATTGATGGAAACCTGGTTTCATTGACTGTTTCAGTGTGGTACTACATTACTACGTGATGCAATCCAGAAAACGCCCAGGATCTAGCCATCAAGTATGAGAAATATGCGAAAGAATGAGCCTGATGAGAGCAAATCCCAGACCTAACCTAGAGCTAACATGCGTTATCCTCTAAAATATTGAGCGAAACCAGGTTTAATGGACTGTTTCAGTGTGGTACCACACTACTTCGTGATCCAACCCAGATAAATCCCAGGATCTGTTCAACAAGTATGTGAAAAACGCTAAACTGTGATCCTGATGAGGGCAAATCTTAGACCTAACCCAGACCTGAGATGCGTTATCCTCTAAAATATTTATCCAGACCAGGTTTCATTGAATGTTTCAGTGTGGTACCACTTTACTACGTGATCCAATCCAGAAATAGCCCAGGATCTAGCCATGAAGTATGAGAAATATGCGAAAGTATGAGCCTGATGAGGGCAAATCCCAGACCTATCCCAGACCTAACTTGCGTTGTCCTCTAAGATATTGATGGAAACCAGGTTTAATTGACTGTTTCAGTGTTCTACTTCATTACTACGTGATCCAAACCCGAAAAAACCCAGGATCTGTTCAACATGTATGAGAAATATGCGAAAGAATGAGCCTGATGAGAGCTTAGCCCAGACCTATCCTAGACCTAACATGAATTATTCTCTAAAATATTGATCGAAAACAGGTTTACTTGACTGTTTCAGTGTGGTCCCACATTACTACCTGATCCAAACCAGAAAAAACCCAGGATCCGTTCAACAAGTATGTGAAGAATGCGAAAGTATGAGTCTGATGGGTGAAAATCCCAGGCCTAACCTAGACCTAACATGCGTTATCCTCTAAAATATTGATCGATACCTGGTTTAATCGACGGTTTCAGTGTGGTACCACATTACTATGTGATCCAAACCAGAAAATAACCCAGGATCTGTTCAAGGAGTATGTGAAGTGTGCGAAAGTATGAGTCTGATGAGGTCAAATCCCAGACCTCTCCCAGACCTAACTTGCGTTATCCTCTAAAATATTGATCGAAACCAGGTTTAATCGACTGTTTCTGTATGGTACCACATTACTACGTGATCCAAACCAGAAAAAACCCAGGATCCGTCCAACAAGTATGTGAAGAATGCGATAGTATGAGTCCGATGAGTGAAAATCCCAGACCTAACCTAGACCTAACATGCGTTATCCTCTAAAATATTGATCCAAACCAGGTTTAATGGACTGTTTCAGCGTGGTACCACACTACTACGTGATCCAAACCAGAAAAAACCCAGGATCTGTTCAACAAGTGTGTGAAAAACGCGAAAGTATGAGCCTGATGAGGGCAAATCCCAGACATATCCCAGACCTAACTTGCGTTGTCCTCTAAGATATTGATGGAAACCAGGTGTAATTGACTGTTTCAGTGTTGTACTTCATTACTACGTGATGCAATCCAGAAAAAGCCCAGCAGCTAGCCATCAAGTATGAGAAATATGCGAAAGAATGAGCCTGATGAGAGCATATCCCAGGCCTAACCTAGACCTAACATGAATTATTCTCTAAAATATTGATCGACACCAGGTATGCTTGACTGCTTCAGTGTGGTCCCACATTACTACGTGATCCAAACCAGAAAAAACCCAGGATCCGTTCAACAAGTATGTGAAGAATGCGAAAGTATGAGTCTGATGCGGTCAAATCCCAGACCTATCCCAGACATAACTTGCGTTATCCTCTAAAATATTGATCGAAACCAGGTTTAATCGACTGTTTCAGCGTGGTACCACATTACTACGTGATACCATCCAGAAACAGCCCAGGATCTAGCCATGAAGTATGAGAAATATGCGATAGTATGAGCCTGATGAGGGCAAATCCTAGACCTAACCAAAACCTAACATGCGTTATACTCTAAAATATTTATCAAGACCAGGTTTAATTGAATGTTTCAGTGTGGTACCACATTACTACATGAACCAAACCAGAAAAAACCCAGGATCCGTTCAACAGGTATGTTAAAACTGCGACAGTGTGACCCTGATGAGAGCAAATCCCAGGCCTAACCTAGACCTAACATGCGTTGTCCTCTAAAATATTGATGGAAACCAGGTTTAATTGCCTGTTTCAGTGTTGTACTTCATTACTACGTGATGCAATCCAGAAAAAGCCCAGCAGCTAGCCATCAAGTATGAGAAATATGCGAATGAATGAGCCTGATGAGAGCAAATCCCAGGCCTAACCTAGACCTAACATGAATTATTCTCTAAAATATTGATCGACACCAGGTATGCTTGACTGCTTCAGTGTGGTCCCACATTACTACGTGATCCAAACCAGAAAAAACCCAGGATCCGTTCAACAAGTATGTGAAGAATGCGAAAGTATGAGTCTGATGAGGTCAAATCCCAGACCTATCCCAGACATAACTTGCGTTATCCTCTAAAATATTGATCGAAACCAGGTTTAATCGACTGTTTCAGCGTGGTACCACATTACTACGTGATACAATCCAGAAACAGCCCAGGATCTAGCCATGAAGTATGAGAAATATGCGATAGTATGAGCCTGATGAGGGCAAATCCTAGACCTAACCCAAACCTAACACGCGTTATTCTGTAAAATTTTTATCAAGACCAGGTTTAATTGAATGTTTCATTGTGGTACCTCATTACTACGTGATCAAAACCAGAAAAAACCCAGGATCCGTTCAACAAGTATGTGAAGAATGCGAAAGTATGAGTCTGATCAGTGAAAATCTCAGGCCTTACCTAGACCTAACTTGCGTTGTCCTCTAAAATACTGATGGAAACCAAGTTTCATTGACTGTTTCAGTGTGGTACTACATTACTACGTGATGCAATCCAGAAAACGCCCAGGATGTAGCCATCAAGTATGAGAAATATGCGAAAGAATGAGCCTGATGAGAGCAAATCCCAGACCTAACATAGAGCTAACATGCGTTATCCTCTAAAATATTGAGCGAAACCAGGTTTAATGGACTGTTTCAGTGTGGTACCACACTACTTCGTGATCCAAACCAGAAAAATCCCAGGATCTGTTCAACAAGTATGTGAAAAACGCTAAACTGTGAGCCTGACGAGGGCAAATCTTACACCTAACCCAGACCTAAGATGCGATATCCTCTAAAATATTTATCCAGACCAGGTTTCATTGAATGTTTCATTGTGGTACCTCATTACTACGTGATCAAAACCAGAAAAAACCCAGGATCCGTTCAACAAGTATGTGAAGAATGCGAAAGTATGAGTCTGATGGGTGAAAATCCCAGGCCTAACCTAGACCTAACATGCGTTATCCTCTAAAATATTGATCGAAACCTGGTTTAATCGACTGTTTCAGTATGGTACCACATTACTACGTGATCCAAACCAGAAAAAACCCAGGATCCGTCCAACAAGTATGTGAAGAATGCGATAGTATGAGTCTGATGAGTGAAAATCCCAGACCTAACCTAGACCTAACATGCGTTATCCTCTAAAATATTGATCGAAACCAGGTTTAATCGACTGTTTCAGTATGGTACCACATTACTACGTGATCCAATCCAGAAAAAACCCAGGATCCGTCCAACAAGTATGTGAAGAATGCGATAGTATGAGTCTGATGAGTGAAAATCCCAGACCTAACCTAGACCTAACATGCGTTATCCTCTAAAATATTGATCCAAACCAGGTTTAATGGACTGTTTCAGCGTGGTACCACACTACTACGTGATCCAAACCAGAAAAAACCCAGGATCCGTTCAACAAGTATGTGAAGAATGCGAAAGTATGAGTCTGATGAGTGAAAATCCCAGGCCTAACCTAGACCTAACATGCGTTATCCTCAAAAATATTGATCGAAACCTGGTTTAATCGACTGTTTCAGTGTGGTACCACATTACTATGTGATCCAAACCAGAAAAAACCCAGGATCTGTTCAACAAGTATGTGAAAAACGCTAAACTGTGAGCCTGATGAGGGCATATCTTAGACCTAACCCAGACCTAAGATGCGTTAACCTCTAAAATATTTATCCAGACCAGGTTTCATTGAATGTTTCTGTGTGGTACCACTTTACTACGTGATTCAATCCAAAATTAGCCCAGGATCTGTAGCCATGAAGTATGAGAAATATGCGAAAGTAAGAGCGTGATGAGGGCAAATCCTAGACCTATCCCAGACCTAACTTGCGTTATCCTCTAAAATATTTATCAAGACCAGGTTTAATTGAATGTTTCAGTGTGGTACCACATTACTACGTGATCCAAACTAGAAAAAACCCAGGATCCGTTCAACAAGTATGTGTAGAATGCGAAAGTATGAGTCTGATCAGTGAAAATCTCAGGCCTTACCTAGACCTAACTTGCGTTGTCCTCTAAAATATTGATGGAAACCAGGTTTCATTGACTGTTTCAGTGTGGTACTACATTACTACGTGATGCAATCCAGAAAAAGCCCAGGATCTAGCCGTCAAGTATGAGAAATATGCGAAAGAATGAGCCTGATGAGAGCAAATCCTAGACCTCTCCCAGACCTAACTTGCGTTATTCTGTAAAATATTGATCAAAACCAGGTTTAATTGACTGTTTCAGTGTGGTACCACATTACTACGTGATCCAATCCAGAAATAGCCCAGGATCTAGCCATGAAGTATGAGAAATATGCGAAAGCATGAGCCTGATGAGGGCAAATCCTAGACCTAACCCAAACCTAACACGCGTTATTCTGTAAAATTTTTATCAAGACCAGGTTTAATTGAATGTTTCATTGTGGTACCTCATTACTACGTGATCAAAACCAGAAAAAACCCAGGATCCGTTCAACAAGTATGTGTAGAATGCGAAAGTATGAGTCTGATCAGTGAAAATCTCAGGCCTTACCTAGACCTAACTTGCGTTGTCCTCTAAAATATTGATGGAAACCAGGTTTCATTGACTGTTTCAGTGTGGTACTACATTACTACGTGATGCAATCCAGAAAAAACCCAGGATCCGTCCAACAAGTATGTGAAGAATGCGATAGTATGAGCCTGATGAGGGCAAATCCTAGACCTAACCCAAACCTAACATGCGTTATACTCTAAAATATTTATCAAGACCAGGTTTAATTGAATGTTTCAGTGTGGTACCACATTACTACATGAACCAAACCAGAAAAAACCCAGGATCCGTTCAACAGGTATGTTAAAACTGCGACAGTGTGACCCTGATGAGGGCAAATCCCAGGCCTAACCTAGACCTAACATGCGTTGTCCTCTAAAATATTGATGGAAACCAGGTTTAATTGCCTGTTTCAGTGTTGTACTTCATTACTACGTGATGCAGTCCAGAAAAAGCCCAGGATCTAGCCATCAAGTATGAGAAATATACGAAAGAATGAGCCTGATGAGAGCAAATCCCAGACCTAACCTAGACCTAACATGAATTATTCTCTAAAATATTGATCAAAACCAGGTTTAATTGACTGTTTCAGTGTGGTACCACATTACTACGTGATCCAATCCAGAAATAGCCCAGGATCTAGCCATGAAGTATGAGAAATATGCGAAAGCATGAGCCTGATGAGGGCAAATACTAGACCTAACCCAGACCTAACATGCGTTATTCTGTAAAATTTTTATCAAGACCAGGTTTAATTGAATGTTTCATTGTGGTACCTCATTACTACGTGATCAAAACCAGAAAAAACCCAGGATCCGTTCAACAAGTATGTGAAGAATGCGAAAGTATGAGTCTGATCAGTGAAAATCTCAGGCCTTACCTAGACCTAACTTGCGTTGTCCTCTAAAATACTGATGGAAACCAAGTTTCATTGACTGTTTCAGTGTGGTACCACATTACTATGTGATCCAAACCAGAAAAAACCCAGGATCTGTTCAACAAGTATGTGAAAAACGCTAAACTGTGAGCCTGATGAGTGCATATCTTAGACCTAACCCAGACCTAAGATGCGTTAACCTCTAAAATATTTATCCAGACCAGGTTTCATTGAATGTTTCAGTGTGGTACCACTTTACTACGTGATTCAATCCAAAATTAGCCCAGGATCTAGCCATGAAGTATGAGAAATATGCGAAAGTAAGAGCGTGATGAGGGCAAATCCTAGACCTATCCCAGACCTAACTTGCGTTATCCTCTAAAATATTTATCAAGACCAGGTTTAATTGAATGTTTCAGTGTGGTACCACATTACTACGTGATCCAAACTAGAAAAAACCCAGGATCCGTCCAACAAGTATGTGAAGAATGCGATAGTATGAGTCTGATGAGTGAAAATCCCAGACCTATCCCAGACCTAACTTGCGTTATCCTCTAAAATATTTATCAAGACCAGGTTTAATTGAATGTTTCAGTGTGGTACCACATTACTACGTGATCCAAACTAGAAAAAACCCAGGATCCGTTCAACAAGTATGTGTAGAATGCGAAAGTATGAGTCTGATCAGTGAAAATCTCAGGCCTTACCTAGACCTAACTTGCGTTGTCCTCTAAAATATTGATGGAAACCAGGTTTCATTGACTGTTTCAGTGTGGTACTACATTACTACGTGATGCAATCCAGAAAAAGCCCAGGATCTAGCCGTCAAGTATGAGAAATATGCGAAAGTATGAGCCTGATGAGAGCAAATCCTAGACCTAACCCAGACCTAACATGCGTTATCCTCTAAAATATTTATCAAGATCAGGTTTAATT